>NC_029777.3:64711157-64712394 GCF_000817695.3 Arachis duranensis
TTTTTGGCCCATTAAAAATCACTCCCAGGAGGCTGCCCTGCCCTTGTGGAGGGCAGGGCAGAAAATTGATGCATGGTGGTGCGAGCTGGTGCGGCGTGGTGCGAGTCTGGCGCGAGTTGGTGCGGCCTTGGTGCTACCAGGAACGCAAAACGCTGCCCTGCCCGCGCCAAGGGCAGGGCAGAAAGTTGTGGTGCTGCCAGGGACGAGCGTTGCACGTTGGTGCTGCCAGGGTCGAAGATTGGTGCGCCAGAATTCATGCGTGGTGCGCCAGGATTGCAAAACGCTGCCCTGCCCGCGCCAAGGGCAGGGCAGAAAGTTGTGGTGCTGCCAGGAGAGGATCGTGGTGCGCGCTGGTGCTGCCAGGGAAGGATTTGATGCGCCAGATTTGCTTCTTGGTGCGCAAGCTGCTGCGCCAATCCAAATGCTGCCCTGCCCGCGCCAAGGGCAGGGCAGAGTTCCCTCTTCCACGTCCCGTGTTCGAAACACGGAGGAAGCACAAATTCAATTAATTTCCTTGGCTTCTTGGCACGGCACTCTTCCTTAAGTCCTAGCTTCCTCATGGTTCCTTGTTCGAACCTTGTAGCATGCATGGGTGACCTTTTTCCCTTGAATTTCTTCCTTAGAGAGCCCGATTCTGCCCTCCACAAGGGCAGGGCAAGGTTCTCTTTCTCTTGGTCCCAAGGCACATTTTGTGCTCTGCCCTTGTAGTGGGCAGGGCAGATTTGCCTTCCTTGTTTGGTTCTCTTGTGTTGCCCTCCTTGAGGGCAGTCTGCCCTTGTGGAGGGCAATGTTGCCTCCCCCTTTGCCTGCGGCACGCTTCTTCTCTCCTTGGCCACGCTTTCCTTTCCTTGGGCTACGCTTTCCTTTCCTTAGGCTACACTTCTTAGGCCACGCTTTTCCTTTTCTTTTCTTTTCTTCACCTATAATAAACCAAAACAACACTCCAAGTATCACTAAATTCAAGAGGCTTATAAATCAATTAAAATTCAATTAAAATTAGCTTAAACCTCATGGATTATCATTAATTTCATGGTGGTTGCTTGATTTAAAGAAGTTATGCATTTTCACTCCAAATCACTTACTTAGGATACAAGAAAGTGCATAAATGCTAACAAAACAAGTGAAATTAGCTTGAAAAATGGGTATATGATGACTTGTCATCACAACACCAAACTTAAATCTTGCTTGTCCCCAAGCAAGCCTCAAAACTAAGAGTAAATGAAATGAATAAGAAAAG
>NC_029777.3:64715741-64716612 GCF_000817695.3 Arachis duranensis
AACTTAAATTGCAAGAATTGTAAATTGCAAGAATCTTAAATGACAAGAAATGTAAATTGCATTAAATGTAAAGGGGAGTGGGTGCTAGAAATTAAAGGAAGCAATAAATCAAGCAACTGAAAATTTAAATTGCAGGAAGAATAAAAGGATTTTGGGAGCTGGGATTCAAGAAATCAAACAAGAAATTATAAATGGCAATCAAACAGAGAAGTAAAAGGTGCAGTAACTTGCAACCGATCTCAAACAGAAAGCAGAATTTATTGAAGAAGCAAACAGAAATTAAATTCAACTCAATTGGAAAATCAAAATGAAGATCTCAGGAAATCAAAGAGACTAGAAAACAAGTCTAGATCTCAATTCCTTCCTTGATCAAAGTAGAAAATAATCAGCATAAGAGAAGTAGTGAAATGTAAATCCAATTCTCAATTATGCAAAAGAACAAAGCAGAGATGTTGCAGATGGAGAATGAAAACAGAATTCCTTCCAATCTCCACCCAAGATTCAAAACAGAATGCAAAACTAAGAGAGAGAGCTCTCAAATCCTAATATTCCCTAGTGTGCTAGCCTCTTTCTAATGGAGCTCCCCTTTTGAAATGAGAGTGATGCCTTTATATAGGCTTTTCAAAGTGAAAATGAAATTAAAACAAATTACAAAAATGAAAATCCTAATTTAATTGATCCATGTGCCTTTGAGTGATGATGTGGGCTTTGCTTGCTTTGGATTTGAGGAGAAATGGGTTTGGTTGGCCTTGATTCAATTTGGAGAGGAATTGCATTTAAATGAAATTTTGGTTGAATTTTGGCCCATGTTGCTCCCAGGAGGCTGCCCTGCCCTTGTGGAGGGCAGGGCAGAAAATGTTGCTTGCGCCCT
>NC_029777.3:64717515-64717807 GCF_000817695.3 Arachis duranensis
CAACTGGAAGCACATCAATTGGACGTCTGTAGCTCAAGTTATGGCCCTTTGAAGTAGGCATGGTCATGCTGTGAGCGGCCAGATTTTAACTTAGCGAAAATCTTGCTTCCAACCTCAATGTGCATCACGATTCTGCCCTACCCTTGGCAAGAGCAGGGCAGTGTGCGTGCTGGCTGCTTCCTTCCTTGATTTGGCCATGGGCCACGCTTTTAAAAGCGTGGCCTAAGGCTCCAAAGTGTACCCAACTTCAAAATGTACCCCAAAGCTCTTTTTTTCTCCTTTTTTGTGCTTC
>NC_029777.3:64718096-64740380 GCF_000817695.3 Arachis duranensis
ATCACTAAGTTTGCTCAATGAATGTTACAGAATTGGATCACAGCCTCATCAGGATTATGGACCATAAACCCAAAGCAAAAGAAAATCAAGGAAAGGCCTCAAAGCCCAAGAAACACAACAGAAGCTCAATTTAGAAAGTGTATAAATAGGATAGAATTGAAGTTAGTTGAGAGGAACTTTTTGACACTTTAGCACTTTTCATACTTTGTAATTGAATTCTGAGCTATGAATCACTAAACCCCTTTCATTGGGTTAGGGAGCTCTATTGTAATTCAATGAATCAATAATAGTTTTTATCTTCTTCTTCAATCTTTTCTCTTGAATTTTGTTAGAAAGCTTCTCGATCTAATTCCATTGGTTAGTTGTCTTGGGAAAGAAACTATCCATAATTGGAATCCTTCGGAACCTTGGGAAAGGAATGGAGGATTCATGCTAGAGAAGCTTTCTCACAGTGAATTGGATTGGGGTTTGGATGGATATTGTGACATGTAATCCTACCAAATTGTGGTTCATGAAACTGTGTGGTATAATCAGTGATCGAGCATCATCTCTTCTTATGAACATTTAAACCAAGGGATTGGGAATTTGTTTGTTTTTAGAGAGAATTGGTGAGCCAAGAAATTGGGATCCAATCATATAAGATTGCCAAGCAAAATTCAATGAATGCATTGGTTGAGGAAGAGATGAAAATGTTTTGATTCGGAGATTTCAATATCTCCTGACCCCAATGAACCCCTCTCTCTGATCTATCCCTTTCTCTTTACATTCTGCAATTTAATTTCATGCAATCACCCCCATCCCTTTTAATTTCAGCAATTTAATTTCTAGCTCTTTAATTCATGCAACTTAATATTCCGCAATTCTCATCTAAATCTTGATTCCGCTCAACTAGAACAAACTTCTAATCCGAATTGCTCATTCAACCAATCCTTGTGGGATTCGACCTCACTCTATTGTGAGTTTTTACTTGACGATAACCGGTGCACTTGCCGGAAGGAATTTTGCCGATTGTGCAATTTCCTAAATCGTAGCATATCAAGTTTATGCTAGCATCAAGTTTATGGCGCCGTTTCTTCCACTGTTTTTGATTCTGTTTTTAATTTTAGTATTTGTTTTGTGATTCCACATGATCATGAACCTAATAAGACATAAAAGCACAATTAAAAATATAGATAAATAAAAATTGGGTTGCCTCCTAAGTGCTTCTTTAATGTCAATAGATTGACAGTGAGCTCTCATGGAGCTTCACATATGTTCAAAGCATTGTTGGGACCTCCCAACACCAAACTTAGAGTTTGAATGTGGGGGTTTAATACCAAACTTAGAGTTTGGTTGTGGCCTTCCAACACCAAACTTAGCGTTTGATTGTGGGGGCTCTGTTTGACTTTGTATTGAGAGAAGCTTTTTATGCTTCTTTTTCATGTTTACAGAGGGATACCCTTGGGCCTTAAACACAAGGTAGTCCCCATTCAATTAAAGGACTAATTCACCTCTGTCAAAATCAATCACAGCTCCTGCTGTGGCTAGGAAGGGTCTTCCTAAGATGATGCATTCATCCTTCTCCTTCCCAGTGTCTAGGATTATGAAATCAGCAGGGATGTAAAGGCCTTTAACCTTTACTAACACGTCCTCTACCAATCCATAAGCTTGTCTTATTGACTTGTCTGCCATCTCTAATGAGAATGTGGTAGCCTGTACCTCAAAGATCCCCAGTTTCTCCATTACAGAAAGTGGCATAAGATTTATACCTGACCCCAGGTCACACAGAGCCTTCTCAAAGGTCATGGTGCCTATGGTACAGGGTATTAAGAATTTACTAGGATCTTGTTGCTTTTGAGGTAGAGTTTGCTAAAACCATGTATCTAGTTCACTAATGAGCAAGGGAGGTTCACCTTCCCAAGTCTCATTACCAAACAACATGGCAATCAGCTTCATGATAGCTCCTAGATATTGAGCAACTTGCTCTCCAGTTACATCTTCATCCTCTTCAGAGGAAGAATAGTTCTCAGAGCTCATGAATGGCAGAAAGAGGTTTAATGGAATCTCTATGGTCTCTATATGAGCCTCAGATTTCTTTAGTTCCTCAATAGGGAACTCCTTCTTGTATGGGAGACGTCCCATGAGGTCTTCTTCATTAGGATTCACGTCCTCCCCTTCCTCTCTAGGTTCGGCCATTTGGATTATGTCAATGGCCTTGCACTCTCTTTTTGGATTCTCTTCAGTATTACTTGGGAGAGTACTAGGAGGAGTTTCAGTGATTTTCTTACTCAGTTGGCCCACTTGTGCCTCTAATTTCTGCTGGATGACCTTGTTTCACTCATTAAACTTAAAGTGGCCTTAGACAGATCAGAGACTATGTTTGCTAAGCTAGAAGAGCTCTGCTCAGAATGCTCTGTGTATTGCTGAGAAGATGATGGAAAAGGCTTGTTATTGCTGAGCCTGTTTCTTCCACCATTATTAAAGCCTTGTTGGGGCTTTTGTTGATCATTCCATGAGAAATTTGGATGATTTCTCCATGAGGAGTTATAGGTGTTCCCATAGGGTTCACCCATGTAATTCACCTCTGCCATTGCATGGTTCTTAGGATCATAAGCTTCTTCTTCAGAAGATGCCTCTTTAGTACTGTTGGATGCATTTTGCCATCCATTCAGACTTTGAGAAATCATATTGACTTGCTGAGTCAACATTTTGTTCTGAGCTAATATGGCATTCAGAGCATCAATTTCAAGAACTTCCTTCCTCTGAGGCATCCCATTACTCACAGAATTCCTCTCAGAAGTGTACATGAATTGGTTATTTGCAATGATGTCAATGAGTTCTTGAGCTTCTGCAGGCATTTTCTTTTGGTGAATGGATCCACCTGCAGAATAGTCTAGTGACATCTTAGGGAACTCAGATAGACCATAATAGAATATATCCAAAATGGTCCACTTTAAAAGCATGTCAGAAGGACACCTTTTGGTCATCTGCTTGTATCTTTCCCAAGCTTCATAGAGGGATTCACCATCTTTTTGTTTGAAGGTCTGAATATCCACTCTAAGCTTGCTCAGCTTTTGAGGAGGAAAGAACTTAGCCAAGAAGGCCGTGACCAGCTTATCCCAAGAGTCCAGGCTATCTTTGGGTTGTGAGTCCAACCATGTTCTAGCCTTGTCTCTTATAGCAAAAGGGAAAAGCATGAGCCTGTAGACTTTAGGATCTACTCCATTAGTCTTAACAGTCTCACAGATCTGCAAGAATTCAGTTAAAAATTGATAGGGATCTTCTGATGGAAGCCTATGGAACTTGCAGTTCTGTTGCATTAGAGCAACTAGTTGAGGTTTCAGCTCAAAATTATTTGCTCCAATGGCAGGGATTGAGATGCTTCTTCCATCAAACGTGGAAGTGGGTGTAATATAATCACCAAGCATCCTCCTTGCATATTTATTTTCGGCTACTATCTCCTCTTCCTTTTCAAAAAATTTTGTAAGGTTGTCTCAGGATTGTTGTAATTTAGCTTCTCTTAGTTTCCTCTTCAGAGTCCTTTTAGGTTCAGGATCTGCTTTAACAAGAATATTCTTGTCCTTGCTCCTGCTCATATGAAATAGAAGGGAACAGAAAATAATAATAGGGATCCTCTTTAACACAGTAGAGAGATTCTTTTATGTTAGTAGAAGAAGAAAAGAATAGAAGAATGAAGAGAGAAAAATTCGAACTCAGAGAGGAAAAGAGGGTTCGAATTTTAAGATGATGAGAAGAGTATTAGTAATTAAATAAATAAATAGAAGAAGATGAGAGAGGGAGAAATTCAAAATTTGTTTTTGAAAAACAGTTAGTGATTTTCGAAATTTGAGAGAAGAAATAAAATTAAAATTAAAATTTGATACAATTAGTTAATTAAAAGAATTTTGAAAAAGAGGAAGGTAATTTTCGAAAATTAGAGAGAGGAAAGTAGTTAGGTGGTTTTGAAAAAGATAAGAAATGCTAAAACAAACAAAAAGTCAATTAGTTAGTTGAAAAAGATTTTGAAATCAATTTTGAAAAGATAAGAAGTTAGAAAAGATTTTGAAATTAATTTTGAAAAAAAAGATATGATTGAAAAAGATATTTTGAAAAGATATGATTTTTAAAATTAAAATTAATTACCTGACTAACAAGAAACTAAAAGATATGACTCTAGAATTTAAAGATTGAACCTTTCTTAATAAGAAAGTAACAAACTTCAAATTTTTGAATCAATCACATTAATTGTTAGTAAAGTTTTCGAAATTTTGAAATAAAGATAAGAAAAAGATTTAGAAAATAAATTTTAGAAATAAAGATAAGAAAAAGATTTTGAAAATAAATTTTAAAAATTTTGAAAATAATAAAAAAATAAAAAAGATTTGATTTTTGAAAAAGATTTTGAAAAGATAAGATTTTTAAAATTGAAAATTTGACTTGACTTATAAGAAATAGCTAAGTTTTAAAATTTTTTTGACTAAGTCAACTCAAATTTTCGAAAATTTTGAGAGAAATGAGGGAAAGATATTTTTTTAATTTTGAATTTTTAATGATGAGAGAGAAAAACACAAAAATGACTCACAACATGAAAATTATGAATCAAAACACATGATGCATGCAAGAACACTATGAATGTCAAGATGAACACCAAGAACACTTTGAAGATCAAGATGAACATCAAGATTTATTTTTGAAAAATTTTCAAGAAAAGAAAAACATGCAAGACACCAAACTTAGAAATTTTTCATGTTTAGACACTATGAATGCAAGAATGCATATGAAAAACAACAAAAGGCACAAAACAAGAAAATTTCAAGATCAAACAAGAAGACTTACCAAGAACAACTTGAAGATCATGAAGAACATCATGCATGAGTTTTCGAAAAATTCCCAAATTTTTAAAGACATGCAATTGACACCAAACTTAAAGATTGACACTAGACTCAAACAAGAAACACAAAATATTTTTGGTTTTTATGATTTTATAAAAAAAAATTTTGGATTTTTTTTCGAAAATAATCTTTAGAAAAACGAAAAAGAGAAAAAAATTCGAAAGGTTTTTGAAAACTTTTTTGAAAAGAAAATTACCTAATCTGAGCAACAAGATGAACCGTCAGTTGTCCAAACTCGAACAATCCCCGGCAACGGCGCCAAAAACTTGGTGCACAAAATTGTGATCATCAACAATGGCGCCAAAGGCTTGGAGCTCTCAAACGTGAATCACACTTTGTCACAACTTCGCAAAACTAACTAGCAAGTGCACTGGGTTGTCCAAGTAATAAACATTACACGAGTAAGGGTCGATCCCACGGAGATTGTTGGTATGAAGCAAGCTTTGGTCATCTTGTAAATCTCAGTTAGGCAGATTATAATGGTTATAAATGGTTTTCAAAAATAATAATAAATAAAACATAGAGTAAGATAGAGATACTTATGTAAATCATTGGTAGGAATTTCAGATAAGTATATGGAGATGCTGTGTTCCTTCTGAATCTCTGCTTTCCTGCTGCTTTCATCCAATCCTTCTTACTCCTTTCCATGGCAAGCTGTATGTAGGGCATCACCATTGTCAATAGCTACTTCCCATCCTCTCAGTAAAAATGGTCCAAATGTTGTGTCACAGCACGGCTAATCATCTGTCGATTCTCGATCATGTCAGAATAGAATCCATTGATTCTTTTGCGTCTGTCACCACACCCAACAATCGCGAGTTTGAAGCTCGTCACAGTCATTCAATCCTTGAATCCTACTTGGAATACCACAGACAAGGTTTAGACTTTCTGGATTCTCAAGAATGGCTGCCAATAATTCTAGCTTATACCACGAAGATCCTGATTAACGAATCTAAGAGATACATGCTCGTTCTAAGGTAGAACGGAAGTGGTTGTCAGTCATGCGTTCATAGGTGAGAATGATGATGAGTATCACGGATCATCACATTCGTCATGTTGAAGTGCAACGAATATCTTAGAACAAGAATAAGCTGAATTGAATAGAAAATAGTAGTAATTGCATTAAAACTTGAGGTACAGCAGAGCTCCACACCTTAATTTATGGTGTGTAGAAACTCCACCGTTGAAAATACATAAGTTATAGTGGTCCAGCATGGCCAAGAGGCCAGCCTCCAAAACGTGATCAATAGTCTCCTAAGATGAACAATTGATTAGAACTGAGACCAAAGATGTCTAATACAATAGTAAAATGTCCTATTTATACTAGACTAGTTACTAGGGTTTACAGAAATAAGTCTAAATGCAGAAATCCACTTCCGGGGCCCACTTTGGTGTGTGCTTGGGCTGAGCTTGAGCTTTACACGTGAAGAGGCTTCTCTTGGAGTTAAATGCCAAGTTGTAACGTGTTTTTGGCGGTTAACTCTGGTTTGTGACGTGTTTCTGGCGTTTTACTCCAGAATGCAGCATGAAACTGGCATTGAACGCCAATTTTCGTCATCTAAACTCAAACAAGGTATGAACTATTATATATTGCTAGAAAGCTCTAGATGTCTACTTTCCAACGCCGTTAAGAACGTGCCATTTGAAGTTCTATAGTTCCAGAAAATCCATTTCGAGTGCAGGGAGGTCAGAATCCAACAACATCAGCAGTCCTTTTTCAGCCTGAATAAGATTTTTGCTCAGGTCCTTCAATTTCAGCCAGAAAATACCTGAAATCATAGAAAAACACACAAACTCATAGTAAAGTCCATAAATGTGAATTTTGCATAAAAACTAAAAAAAAACATCCCTAAAAGTAGCTAGATCCTACTAAAAACTACCTAAAAACAATGCCAAAAAGCGTATAAATTATCCGCTCATCATCATCCTTCTCTTACCAATTTCTCAATGACATTTTTTAAGTCAAAGCACTCGTTGGTAGGATGTCCATAGATTCGGTGGTATTCACAATATTCTGTCCGATTTCCCCTTCTTTTTTGCTTTTGATTGGACAAGGTAGGGGAATCTTCTCGGTGTGGCAAACTTCTCGGTAAACATCCACAAGAGACACCCAGAGAGGGGTGTAATTGTGGTATTTCTTAGGCTTCTCTCCATGTTGATCTTCTTTTTTCTTAGACTCTTTATCCTTATCCCGGGAGGAGTAAGATAATCCAGGTTTTGAGGTCTCTCTAAGCCGAGAATTTTCTTCCATGTTGATATACTTCTCTGCCCATTCCTGCACTTTATTTAAAGATGTTGGGTGTTTCTTTGATATAGAGTGACTGAAGGGCCCTTCTCGCAGGCCATTGATGAGACCCATGATGGCTACTTCTGTTGGTAGGCTTTGTATGTCCAGGCATGCTTTGTATGTCCAGGCATGCTTTGTTGAATCTTTCCATGTAGTTACGAAGACCCTCTTGATCTCCTTGCTTGATCTCTAATAGGCATGGGGCATGTTTGGCATTATCCCTCTGGATAAAGAATCTGCGAGAAATTTCCTGGCTAAGTTATCAAAACTTGTGATAGACCTAGGAGGTAGGCTGTCGAACCACTTAATCGCCGTCTTTGTCAAAGTAGTTGGGAAGGTTTTGCATCGAATAACATCTAAGGCATCAGTGAGATACATTCTACTTCTGAAATTGCTGAGATGATGGCTTGGATCGGAGGTACTATCGTATGGGGTCATGTCAGGAGCTTTGAAATCCTTTAGAACTTTAGCTTTCATGATTTCTTTGGCGAAGGGGTCTTGATCTTTGTGGGGGTTGCCACTGTGACCGATTTGAGTGGTTTTGGTTTTTAGATCTGCCTCTAGCTTTAGGAGCTTATCCTCTTGTTCTCGGCATCGCTTGGTTTCTCTTCGAAGGTCCCTCTAGGCTTCTCGTTGATGATCGGCTTCTTTTTTGAGTTGTTAGAGACGATTTGTTTGAGCTTGTAGTGCCTCCATGATTTCTGTACTTGGTGAATTTTTGTCTTTATTTGGTTGAGATGCATCTTTTGGTGTGGTGTCCGCGTTCTTATGCGGTATCCTGTTCTCTAGATCAGAGTCGTGGTCGTTGTCAAGGTTGTCTGCCATGATGATGGGATGACTTCCAGGATCCCCGGCAACAGTGCCAATGTTCCATGGGTTACCTGAAATTGTAGGTCGATCTCGGACGAGATATGTGGTGGTTGTCGGAGCTAACGTGTCCGACTTGTTGGACTTGATGGTGCAGCTGATGCTTAAGTTAACACATGTTTTATGTAGGTTTTTAGTAGAATCATAGTTTGAGTTATATCTGGGTGCTCCAGTGTATTTATAATAGTGTGGAGTGCCCTTTCTGGAGATAAGATAGTTATCATATCTTATCTTTAAGTGAAGTCATCTTATCTTTAAGGGGAACCGCCTTTATCTTTCTAAGCTTTAGCTGCCTTTAGATTTGGGCTGGATTCCTTCGTTTGGGCCTTCTTTGGGCTTCTCTGGCAATTTGGCCGAGCTCTTTGAGAAGAGGTCGGGAACTTCTGGGCCTGAAGAGGTCGGTCGATTTATCCTTTAATCAGCCCGGGTCGTACAGCTCGACCCTGGGCATGAACACTTACCTTCCCAATTCATTTGTTCCATATTTAGTTCTCTAACCACCCGAACCCTTGTTGATCGACTCTCAAGCCTATTGGAATTCGATGCAGACCAGTTGTTTCCCTGGTCATCCACTTCTTCCTATTCCGTACACATCTAATACCCATCCTTGAACCCATTATGATACAGATGAAGTGTTATATCCTAGGGTCCTAACCACTTAGTCAGTCAACACTTATAGTACGGATACTTAGATACCTCTTGAGAGCTAAATGGTTTTATGTTGAAGATATACACAACAAACTTGTCAACTCCTTCAAAGAACTCAGGTTTTAAACCACCTCCCCTGTCCATCGTCATTCCTATCATACATCCACAGATGATGACTTGGAATCATTTTGCAATAAACAAGCTAAAATTCAACTAACAACACAACTTATTAAATTTTTAGAGAAACTTTGGCAGAGTATTTTCTATAATTAGAATCTTTCACCAAATTCAATTATCAATTTCTCACAAACCAAACATGTTTTAAACAAATTAAACGAAAATTCAGCAGAACTTCTCCTAAATTTAGAGATATCCACTAAATAAATTTATCACTTTTCACAGAATAAACAACTGCAGACATAAATTAGAATAAACACGCATTCAATAAAATATCAAATCCTAACCGTTCTAGTGCGCAACCCCTTATTACTCCATAATTTTTCAGCAAACAAATGTTTCGAGAAGGAGCCACTACACAACGTTGTCATACTTCTGTTCAAAAACTCTATCCTAGAAAAAGTAAGCCCAGTATAAAACATAAACAATATAGCATTTTTAGAGATAGAAAAGCAACATATGTACTACATGAATAACCCACGATTAAAGCTACACGACTTTAAAAAAAAATCTTGAAATAGAAGTGAAGTAAGTAAACTGTAGAAACTAATAATCAAAACTTAAAAATCTAACCTGAAATATTAATAAAGCAAGTAAAATGTAAAAGTTAATAACCATAAAAGTCTATTTACTTTCATCAAATTTAAACATGAAAAATTTATAATTGATCTTATGTTTTAAGCTAAAAAAGTAACTAGAAATATCCTATTACTTTATAATAGAGTATAACAAACAATTTTATTCTTTTTTTATTCATATTTTTCAACTAACAAATGCCAAAATTATAACACTATGAAATTTATTGCTTTTTATAAAGGAAACAATAATATGAGAAAAATTAACAACTTATAACTTAATAAAAACATCCTAATTGCATATTTTCTAACACATAATAAATTAAAATTAGATAAATTAGGGTTTAAGATTTAACAACTCTAAGCAAATTAGTGAGTGAGTTACCTAGAATGTAATATCCTTATTGCCAGAATGTAACGCTTTTAGCTGCGCCACACTGATAGCGAAGATATTACGACAACATTCATATATTTAGTAATAAAATATGAGCGTTTAATATATATATATATACACAAAGAATATTACATTCACATTCAAATATATGTACATATATACAAAACCATGTCATACAACTCCTATCCCTCTTTACAAAATATAAATATCAATAACAAAGGCAAGGGAAAAGACATCTATGATAACATAGCCTTAAAGCACAGAAAACTCTTCTTAAGCTTTCTCGTCCGTTGATCATTGCTCATCTTATGAATCTTTGTCCTTAATTTAATTTATTTCGTTTTCAAATCCATCCAATCCTTTACTCAATAATTTCCTAACCTCAATCTTTATTTCAAAGTGATGCGATTATCCATTCAGAACCAAAATCATCAATCACGCCACCACAGGTCAATATGCATCTCCAATTTTTACTAACTTACCGAGGCATATAACTTACCCAATTACAACGTCCGGCCCAAACAGTCACGGCCTTTGGTCCAAACATAATCAAACCACTGCCTCCGACCCAAAACATAATCAAATCACAGTCTCTGGCCTAAAACATAATCAAATCATGTTCTCCAATTCAAAACATAATCAAATCACATACAAACCACCTCACTCTACCATAATCCAAACCAACAAGTTACAAACACAAATAATCAAGCAATCACACATAGAAAACAATTATAATAAGTAGTATAATTAGTAATTAACAGAATATCAATTAGGCAAACTAAAATAATTATGCACACCTAAGCAATTGCAAACACATGTAGTATGATGCATGCTATCCTACTGGTTATGAACTCACTTGTCAGTTATAATGCCAAACCCGACACACATCCGGTAGCTAACCCGGATACGAAACACCACAAATGGAGCAAGTGGGACCAAACCACAACCGTTGCATCTTACCTACTGATGCCTAGGCATCTTAGGCTAGTTTCACAAGTCTTTTTCATTAATTTTCACTTGGTTTTAATGCATTTCTTAGGCAATAAGTAAGCATTTGGATGAGAATTTCTTGCATATCTTAATTCAACCAAACATTCTTAATTGTGTGTATTTTCATGAGATTTATGCAAGAATTAGCTAATGCTATGAATGATGCAAAATCTTGTGATTATGGCAAGGCTGTGATGCATTTGTTTGGTTGATGATAGGTGGAGAGAAGAAGAGGAAAGGCAAGGAAGAAGCAGAAAAGGCAATGTTGGTGGCCAAGTTGGTCCACCAATGTTGCCACAAATGTTGGCTTATGAAGGCTTATCAAGGAAGGAGAGCAACATTGGTGGCCAAGTTGGCTCACTAACGTTGCCACAAACTTTGCCTCAAATGTTCCAAGCTTGCAAAGCAACGTTGGTGGCCTAAAGTGGCTCACCAACGTTGCTAACAACATTGCCACAAGAAGAGGTGCAATGTTGATGGCCAAATTTGGCTCACCAATATTGCCCTCCAGCGCTCCAAGGCTCAACAAAGCAACGTTGGTGGCCCAAAGTGGCCCACCAACGTTGGTGGTAAAACTTCAAGATAAATGCATTGGAAAAATTGGCTGCGACACGCACACGTGGGCGACGTGTACACGTGAGCGTATTGACACTCCAAGCGTACGTGTGGGAGATGCGCACGCGTGACCAGGCCAGCGTTGGTGTGCAAACATTACTACAAACATTGCACACCAACGTCTTCGATAAAAGAGTTGGAAAAATTTGACAGAACGCGTACGCGAGGATGACGCGTACGCGTGAAAATGGAAAAATAGCAAGTCATACGCACGCGTGAAATGGCAAAAAACAGCTTTGACGCATACGCGTGGGCCACGCGCACGTATGACTAGGCGAACGTTGGTGCACCAACGTTGAGTACAAACGTTAGTGGCAACACCTAGAGTGGCTCATGCTCACAATGTTTGTGCACAAACGCTGGGTACCAACGCCAATGCCAATTTCATTCTCAATGGCACCTATGCATGCTTGTGAACATTAGTGAATTAAACCCAATATCAACGTCAGAAAAGAGTCACTGCTAACTGCTTCAATCAAGGCGAATGCCCACATCCAAGTACTTGAAGACCCATTTTGAAGATGAGAAGAAGAGTATAAATAGAAGAGTTTTTGAAGTTGAAAAGTAAGCTCTGAAGGCTGGAGGATTAAGACTCCAGAGAGCTTAGTATAGGATTCTTATTTAGATACACTTTTCTTTTACGCAATTTTTACATTTCAGCTTGTATTGAGTTTAATTTATCTTATGTAATTTAAAATTCATACAGTTCTTCTTCTTCATAATTTTACATTTCCGTTCGTATTGCGTTCAATTTACTTTCATGCAATTTAAATTTCCTACAAGTATTCTTAGAGAAATGATCAACTAAACCCTAACTTCATTAGGGCAGGAGCTCTATTGTAATTCACATGATTGAATGAACATCTTCTTCTTCTCAATCCGCTTGTGTAGCTATAGGATATCTTATATGCTCATTGAGATTCACTCACTCCGAAAGGGGGATTGAATTGATTGAATGCTTGTGTGAGCCTCGGAAGGGGAATCATGGGCATTAGAATTGGAGCTCTATCCTTCATAATTCTCTTGACCAACACTATTCAGGAGGAATTAAGGTCTTGAGAATTTGTGTGGCTTATGGATAAGAGAATGCACGTAACCTCTTCTCATGACAATTATATCAAGGAATTGGCAAGGTTAATTGTGATTAGAGAGATTGGGTTGCCAAAGAATTAGGATCCAATAAATTACAATTTGCTATAGATCTACCCATATGATTGAGAGGGAAGGTTGAGACCCATTTGATTCATGATGGATTATGATATCTCCAATCCCTAATGAGTCTTTCTCTTTGTGTTTGTCACTTTGATTTCCTTGAGTTTCATATAATTGCTTTGAATTTACTGCTTCTTTTAACACTTTAGAATTCTCACAATTTACTTTCTGTTAGTAAGCTTTCACCAAACTCTTTCAAAATTTTGCTTGACTATACATATCACCTCACTAAAGTTGCTTGATCCATCAATCCATGTGGGATCGACCTCACTCTTGTGAGTTTTACTACTTGATGTGACCCGGTATACTTGCCAGTAGTTTATATGGATTCAACTTTTCCGTATCACCCGCTTAACACAAAGCAAGTGGGACAGAGCCACAATCCTTTCATCTTACCCAGGCAGTGTTTAACTTCTTATCTCGGAGCTAGTGGGACAAAGCCACAACCCTTGCGGTGCAGATTTTATAATCTACAAACTAACCAGTAAGTGCACCAGGTCGTACCAAGTAAAACCTTACGTGAGTAAGGGTCGATCCCACGAGGATTGATAGATCAAGCAACAATGGTTGATTAAATTACTTAGTTAGATAAACAAAATAGTATGTTGAGTGTTCAAAGAGCATTAAATAGCAACTCAGAATATCAAAAGAATAGACAAATAATTAAGTTGGGAATAAAATATGGAGAAGATAGTTAAGGCTTTAGAGTTATCTATTTTTCCAGATTAACTTCTCTTACTAACTATTTTAATCATGTAGAATTTAATTTATGGCAAAATATATGTGACTAGACCCTAATTCCTTAGACCTTTCTACTCTCCTCTAAAATTCATTAACTGCCAATTCCTTGGTCAATTAATTCCAATTAGAGGGTGAAGTTCAAATTCTAGTTTATATGCCACAAAAATTCTAATTACCCAAAATAAGGGGATTATATGTCACGTATCCCGTTAAATCTAAATAATTAAAATTTAGGAGAAATTGTTTTCAAGTTGTTGTTCAAGTAAAGAGCTTTTCCAAGTTTTACAAGAACTCAAATAGAAAGAGGGTCATACTTCCGTTCCATCCAAATTCATAAAATAAAGAGCGAAAATAATTCTTAAATTATAAATTCATGCATAAATTAAAATAGAAAAAGCAATAAAATCAATCCATACAAATAGACAGAGCTCCTAACCTTAACAATAGAGGATTAGTTGCTCATGGTTCAGAGAAAAATAGGATTCTCCTAAAATGTACAGAGTTCCAATCTGATGGCCCCCAAGTTAACTAATGGAATCCCTTTTTATAACTAATCCTAATTAATTTAAAATCTAATTATCTAAAATTAAAAATAATATATTTTCCTAAAAATAAGATTTAAATTTAAATCAGAATAATCAGCAAGTCTTCGGTTGATGGGTGGGGACCACATGTTTTGTCCATTCTGCAGCTTCTAATCTGTATTTTTTGGGCTGAAAACTGGGTCAAAATAGCCCAGAAATCGCCCTCAGCATTTTTCTGCATTTTCTGCATGTGGCGCATGTCACGCGTACGCGTCACTGATCTTCTTCGCAAGTCACACGGACACGTCGGTCACACGCACGCGTCGCTGAGCAAATCTTCAAATCACGCGTACGCGTCAGTCACGCGCACGCATCAGTCACGCATACGCGTCGCTCCTCGCTGCCATCTTCTTTTATTCTTGTGCTGTAGAAACCACATCAAATCCAGCCGAATGCTACCTAAAATAAACAAAATTGCAAAAGACTCAAAGTAGCATCCATATTGGCTAAAACATAATTAATTCTTTATTAAACTCCATAATTAATTCTTTATGGAAAAGATAGCAAAGATGCCCACGCATCACCTTGTATATTACCCAAGTGTTTCAAATCCCAACCCGGAGCAAGTGGGACAATGCCAAAACCCTTGCGTCTTACCCTGGTATTTCAATCTTAACTCAAAGCAAGTGAGACAAAGCCACAACCAATTAATTAATAGTTATTAATAATTACATTTTATGGCCTTTTATTCAGAATGAGGTAGCCGATCGTGATGTTCCCATGTCAGATTCTGTAGAGCATTCGGCTTCTACATTACTTCCTTTCCCAACCACATCATCTGAGCGCAAAAGTTGATCAACAATTTGGGATCACTTCAAGAGAACCCTTGATGATGAAAATTAGGCTCAATGTGAGCACTGTTTGAAAGTGATCAAGTGTGGGAATGTGGTGTGCGAAAATGAAACTCGCACAAATGAATCGACAAATTAGTAGATCTTAGTAGAGCGAATAGAAAGTTAATTGTTGTTGTTGTAGGCGCATAAACAAAACAATAACAAAAGGACGTAAAAACAACGATAGGAAATCAGTTAAGGCCTCAGAGATGCTTGTTCTTCCGGATTAATACTTCTTATTCACTACTTTAACATTGAGTGATTCATTCAATGGCAAGGCTGTAAGTGATTAAGCCAAGGGTAGTAGTCATTAATCTCCTCTTATCTAAACCAAACGCCCAAACAGGTCAATAAATCTGGAAGAGGGTGAAGCTCACGCAATTCAATCTCTGATGATCCTACTCAAAACGCCACAGACAAGGTCTGATCTTTCGATCGGAGAATAAAGCTCTATAATTTTAGCCTGGATGCCACAGGGACCTCAATTACCCATGACTAACGAGATTTTATGTCACGTATCCCAATTAGCCCAAATAACTTGTTGAAACCTGTGATGTACTCTCAAGCAGTAGCTCAATACTATCCGGATCAGGACTCGTAAAGAACTCATGTAAAGTGAGGGATCATACTTTTGTTCCACCCGAGATTCATAAAGATGAAGAACGACAATACATCATAGAATTGAATCAATCATGTATTAGAATAGAAAAGTAATAATATTAATCTATAGAAATTAGTAGAGCCCCTATCCTTAACGTAGGAGGTTTAGCCACTCAAAGTTTATAGAGAAAATAGAAAGTAGGTTTTGAGAGGCTGAAGATCCTAAACATGGGTGATCTTCGCCTATATATACTAATCTAATAATTAAAAATTATAAAAAGAAAATAAACTAAGCAGAAAGGTGCAAAAATCCACTTCTAGGCCCACTTGGTGAGTGTTTGGGCTGAGCTGGCATCTAACTTGGATGAGTGGGCATTGAATGCCCACTAGGGAGTGTCCACGCTGCTTCCTTGCTCCTATGGTAGCGTTGAACGCCAGTTTTGGGCGTTCAACGCTGGCCTTGGTCCTTATGGGGCGTTGAACGCCAATTTTGGGCAGTCACTTCCAAGAAAATGTATAAACTATTATATATTTCTAGAAAGCACTGAGAGTTAGCTTTTCAATGCCATTAAAATTGCGTCAATTGGACCTTTGTAGCTCCAGAAATGCTCGCTCAAATGCATGGAAGTCAGGATCTGACAGCATCTGCTATCCTTTCTTAGCCTCTAAACCAGACTTTGCCAAAACTTGCCAAATTCACCCAAAACCCATCCAAAATCATAAGAAAACATAAAAACTTAAAGTAGCATCCAAAATATGAATTTTGCATTAAAACCTACTAAAACATAATAAAACTTGATAAAATATACTAAAAACACTAAGAAAATAAACCTAAAAAGTGTATAAAATATCTGCTCATCATAACAGCAAGCTTAAATTGTTGTTTGTTCTCAAGCAACCAAAAATGAAGTAGGACTAAAGAGAAGAGAAAGATACAATAAGTCTTAGAGTTTTCCATGAAGCTTAGTTCCAAATATTCAGTGGGGCTATTAGTTCTTTACTTCTGAACAGTTTTGGCATCTCACTTTCCTTTGAAGCTCAGAGGCATTGGCATCTCTCAGAACTATAATCTGGATGATATTATTGATTATCTTCTGGTAGTTCTTCTTGATTCTTGAACACAGCTTCTTTTGGTGCTTTGCACCTTTGAGCCTAGCCGTGACTCTAAGCATTTTGTTTTCCTATATTACCACCGGATACATAAACGCTATAGGCACTTTACTGGGGGAACCCTTTGGATTCGAATTTAGCTTTGCTTAAATTCCTAGACAGTGCCCAAAGTTCTTAAGTGTACTCTTTAGGTTTGGGAACATGACTTTAACTGCTCAATCTCAAGTTCTTTGATTGACACCTTCACACTACAAGCATTTAGTTAGGGATAGCAACTCAATTGAGCTTTTTAGGACAATTTTTGACCTTCATAACCATTGATGTTCAAAGCCTTGGATCCTTATTCTTTTGAGCTTTTTATTTTTATTTTTCTTTTATTATTTTTTTCCTTTAGCTGCTTTTTCTTGCTTCAAGAATCAATATTTTTCTTTGATTCACTAGTCTTCAAGAGCCAACATACTCAACTTCAATATCAATTATGCACTGTTAACTCATTCATTCAGAAGATAAATGCAAGGCCACCATATCAAGATAATTGGAATAACTTATTATATAACTCAAAACTTATGCATGTCACTATTCCTTTTGAAATAAAATTTTTTCTTTTAAGCACGGTGAGTGATACATTGGATGTCTTATAACCAAAACAAAACAAGAAAATAAAACTAGAAAATAACAAAATACTAAACTTGATCATGAACTTAGAAGAGAAAACAGACAATAGAATAAAGTACAATGAAAACAAAAAATAAAACAAATAAAGATGGAATGGAACTCAACAACCTCAGTGATGGCCGCTGCTGCTCCCTCTGGAGAAACCAATGGAGCATTTGAGCTTCTTTATATCCCGCCCCTGTCTCAACTGTTCCTCCATCAACCTTCTCTAATCTTTTTTTATCTCATGGAGGGTAGTGTCATGCTCCTGGTGTTCCACTCTCAGCTGATCCACGCTTGAGCTCATCTCCACTATTAAGGTATTCAATTGATACCAATAGTCTCAGAGAAGAAAATACATCCTTTGAGGCATCTCAAGGATTTCTGGTGGAGGCGGTTGCACAGGTTCATGTTATGGTTCATGCGCTTGCTCTCTCACATGCTCTATCTTCCTCTTTATGATGGGCTTGTCCATCTCTACGAGTGTATCTTCAACTATGCCAATTTCAGCTGAACTGCATAGGCGATGTATGAGGTGTGGGAATGCTAACCTTGCATTAGTAGAGGTCTTTTCAGCCACTTTGTACAATTCTTGAGGTATCACCACATGTACTTCCACCTCATTCCCAAGCATAATGCAATAAATCATTATTGCTCGGTCAATGGTAACCTCAGATCAGTTAATTGTGGGGATGATAGAACGTTGGATAAACTCCAACCATCCTTTAGCCATGAACTTGAGGTCAAGCCTACCCAGTTGGTAGTGCTTGCCTTGTGCATCTCTTCTCCAGTCTTTGGTCGGAGTTGACCCTTCTTGTGTAAGAGTGTGGATCTCCTAGCATCTATGGCAATTGTAGCGCCACTCTCACACTTTTCAGGATAAAATCCAAGAGTTGCTTTCTCACCATGGTCTGCCAGTTTTTAGGCTTTGGGTTCACACTCGGGTCACGAGTTTTGGTGACCCAAGCATTGGCGAAAAATTCTTGCACCGTTAGTGTTCCGACCTCTGAAACAGGATTGGTCAAAATTTCCCAATCCCTTCTCCAAATTTCCTGTTGGATCTCCAGATACTCCCCTTATTTGAGCTTGAAGGGATCCTTAGAAATTACCTTTTTGTGCCTTACCACATCATAGAAGTGATCGTGGTGCACCTTGGTGAGGAATCTCCATGATTTCCAAGGTTTGAAAGTGGAAGCAGGGGCTTTTCCCTTCCTCTTTCTTGAGGATTTTCTGGCCTTTTGTGCCATACTTAGGAATGGAGGGAAAAAAAGCAGAGCTTTTCCAATACTAAACTTAAGATGTTTGCTCGTCCTCGAGCAAATATGAACAAAAGAAAAGTGCAGTCGAAGAAAGAAGAAAATATAGAGGGAAGTGATGAGAAGGCTTCAGCCAAGTGAGGGGAAATAGGGAAGAAGAGAAGTGTATGAAGGGTAATGTGGGGGAAGGTAAGAGGATTGTGTAGGTGTGAGGATAATGGGAAGAATGATGGGGCATTTATATCAGTGGGAGGGTTAGGGTTCAGTTGTATGGTAGGGAAGAATGGTGGATAAAGGATTTAATTTGAAATGGGTTGGATTGGTGGGAAATTGAATGATGGAATTGATGGCGGGTTTTGGGAAGAGGGAAAGGTGATTGTGTATGGGGAAGAGGGAAAGTGGGGTGTGGATTTCAAGGTTGAAAAAGTAGGAGAGTGAAGGAAGGGTAAGGTAGGTGGGGTAGGTGGAGATTCTGTAGGACCCACTGGCTGAGATAGCCTCAAAACTCGAGTTCCCTGCCTCCTACCTGGCGTTAAATGCCAGGAATGGGCGTTGAATGCCCATTGGGGGAAAAAATTGGCTCTAGCTGCTCCACATGGGGCGTTAAACACCCTTGATACTCCATTACTGGCGTTCAACGCCAGCTCCTTGCTCCTCTATGGGCATTGAATGCCCGGAGTATTCCTTCTCTAGCGTTCAACGCCAGCTTTTCTCTCATAATTGGGCATTGAACGCCTAGTTTCCTCCTTGTCTGGCATTCAATGCCAACAAGGGATGCTCCCCAGGGTGTTTTGTTTTCACTTCCAAATGTCTCTATCTCTGTTCTAAGTGCTGCACATGATCAAAACATCAAAATGAAAAGGAAAATCTATAATATAAAATCAAACTAAAACAAATGAAAGAAAATTGAAAGTACTAAGCTAATGGTTGGGTTGCCTCCCAACAAGCGCTTCTTTACCGTCATTAACTTGATGGACAGCTGCATTACAAAGGCAGGTAAGGGCTTGGATCCTCACCCCTCATAGGAAACTTTCTTCCTATCATCTCATGAATGAGCTCCACATGCTCTAGAGATAGGATTCGGTTCATAGTATGTGGAATGAATGGACTCTTAGTGAAGACAACTCTCATGCCAGGTGAGAGGCCATCAGTGGGAATCTTCTTATCCCTCCATCCTTTAGGTACCTTCTTCTTAGTACTTTCCTTCCTAGTGCTTGATGATGGTTGACCAACACCAAACTTAAAGTTCGTGTTTGGGGGCTTTGTAAAACTCTATACTGAAAGTAAAGGCTGAAACACTAAGTGTTGCACAAGTGTACCTCTTTCGCCAAAAGAAGACTGAGGGTTAGGAATCTTGAATAGGATATGATCTTCCTACAACCTCAGGACTAGCTCTCCTATTTCCACATCTATCAAGGCCTTTGTAGTAGCAAGGAAAGGCCTTCCATGGATGATGGAGTCATCTCTGTCCTCCCTAGTGTCTAGGATTACGAAACCAGTAGGGAGGTAAAGGTCTTCAACCTTTACAAGGACATCTTCTATTATGCCATAAGCCCATTTCAGGGACTTGTCTGCCATCTCCAATAAGATCTTGGCTGGCTGCACCTCTTGAATTTCCAGCCACTTCATCACAAAGAGAGGCATGAGGTTAATGCTTGTGCCAAGGTCACTCCAAGATCAGGTAGCTTTTGAGGGAGCTTCTTTTGGACTAAGGAACTGCACTTCTTTGTCAGCACCATAGTCTCATCTCCCTTTAAGGCTTTTAAACACGCCTTGGAAGGGCGATCCTTCTCCAATCCCTCTGCATGAGAGGAATTGTCTTTCAGCTTCCTGAGGATTGCAGGAACCGAGCAATTTGCTCCTCCTTAGACTTCTCCTACTCGTCTGAAGAGGGATATTCTTCAGGCCCCTCTCTTTGTAAAAGGACATGCAAGGTGACGTTCCCAGGCTCCTCATGAGCTCTGATTTCCTTGAGCTCCTCAATAGCAGGCTCCTCTTTGGGTTCGGTCACAACTTCTATATTGAGGGCCTTGCACTCTTCCCTTGGATTCACTTCCGTGTTATTGGGAAGAGTGTTAGAGGGGATCTCTAGGATCCTCTTGCTCAGCTGTCCCACCTGTGTCTCCAAGTTTTTGATGGATGACCTAGTTTCTGTAATGAAATTGTGTGTCGTCTTGGAGAGGTTAGAGACTATAATAGCCCGGTCAGAGAGGCTCTGTGTGGGAGTCTCCGTCTGCTGCTGAAAGGGATGGAATAGTCTGTTGTTAAACCAATTCTAGTTCATTCCACCCTGATTGTTATTGAAGCCTTGTTGAGGCTTCTGCTGATCTCTTCACCTGAAATTGGGGTGGTTCCTCCATCCCTGATTGAAAGTATTCGAATAGAAATTTTTTTTGGAGTTTCTAGAGGAGTTTCCCATGTAGTTCACCTCCTCCATTGTGGTCCAGGTGTTATCACCAGTGTCCACTTCATACACTATTTCTGGACAATAAGCATCTGAGCTCTGCATCCTACTCAAGTGCTAAGAGATCATGTTGATCTGCTGGGAAATGAGCTTGTTCTGAGCCAAGATGGAGTCTAAGGTGTCCACCTCTAAGACACCTCTCTTTTGAGCTACCCCATTGTTCACATGGTTCTTATTAGAAGTGTACATATACTAATTGTTGGAAACCATGTCTATGAGTTCCTGCGCCTCTTCAGGTGTCTTCTTAAAGTGAAGGGATCCTCCTGCAGAGTGGTACAATGACATCTTGGATGCTTCAGATAGGCCATCATAGAAGATGTTTAGCATGGTCTAATCTGAAATCATGTCAGGAGGACATCTCCTGATCAATTGCTTATATCTTTTCCAAGCTTCATAGAGGGATTCACCCTCTTTCTGTTTGAAGGTTTATACTTCCACCCTAAGCTTACTCAGCTTTTGAGGAAGGAAGAACTTGGTCAAGAATCCATTGACCACTTTCTCCCAAGTGTCTAGGCTTTCTTTAGGCTGAGAATCCAGCCATAGCCTTGCTCTGTCTCTTACAGTAAAGGGGAAGAGCATGAGCTTGTAAACCTTTGGATTGACTCCATTAGTTTTGATAGTATCAAATATCTATAGGAAGTCATATATGAATTTGTTAGGATCTTCTTGCTGAAGTCCATGAAACTGGCAATTCTGTTGTACTATAGTGACCAGTTGAGCCTTCAACTCAAAGTTGTTTGCACCAATGGAAGAAATAGAGATGTTGTGCCCATAGAAGTCAGAATTGGGCGTAGTGTAAGATCCAAGGACCTTTCTTGCATCTCCCCCAACTTTTGGATTAGCTGCTAATGAGCGAATAATTTATACGCTTTTGGGCATTGTTTTTACATAGTTTTTAGTATGTTTTAGTTACTTTTTATTATATCTTTATTAGTTTTTATGCAATAATCACATTTCTGGACTTTACTATGAATTTGTGTATTTTTCTGTAATTTCAGGTATTTTCTGGCTGAAATTGAGGGACCTGAGCAAAAATCTGATTCAGAGGCTGAGAAAGGACTGCAGATGTTGTTGGATTCTGACCTCCCTGCACTCAAACTCGTTTTTCTGGAGATATGAAAGTCAAATTGTCGTGTTCTTAATTGGGTTGCAAAGCTAACATCTTGGGCTTTTGGTGGACGAAATTGTGATCCTTGATATTGGCTCTTTGGTATGTACACAAAAACTATTGTGGCTCTTGGTTAAATTCACAACTCCATTCAACTAACCAGTAAGTGTACTGGGTCGTCCAAGTAATAAACCTTACGTGAGTAAGGGTCGATCCCACAGAGATTGTTGGTATGAAGCAAGCTATGGTCACCTTGTAAATCTCAGTCAGGCAGATTAAAATGGTTTATGGGTTTTCG
>NC_029777.3:64743133-64744445 GCF_000817695.3 Arachis duranensis
GAGACATCTCCATCTATGATAACTCCAGCTGAGTAACATAGATGGCATATAAGGTGAGGGAAAGCTAGCCGTGCCATAGGTGAGGACTTGTCGGCTATTTTGTAGAGTTCATTGGAGATGACCTCATGAACCTCTACTTCCTCAACAATCATGATGCTATGGATCATGATGGCCCGATCCACAGTAACTTCAGATCGGTTGCTAGTAGGAATGATGGATCTTTGGATGAACTCCAACCATCCTCTAGCCACAAGCTTGAGATCCAGTCTTCTTAGTTGGACTGGCTTGCCTTTGGAGTCTATTCTCCATTGGGCGCCTTCCACACATATGTCCATTAGGACTTGGTCCAACCTTTGATTAAAGTTGACCCTTCTTGTGTAGGGGTGTTCATCACCTTGCATCATGGGCAAGTGAAACGCTAACCTCACATTTTCCGGACTAAAATCTAAGTATTTACCCCGAACCATTGTGAGATAGTTCTTTGGATTCGGGTTCATACTTTGATCATGGTTCCTAGTGATCCATGCATTGGCATAGAACTCTTGAACCATCAATATTCCGACTTGTTGCATGGGGTTGGTTATGACTTCCCAACCTCTTCTTTGAATTTCATGTCGGATTTCCAGATACTCATTCTTTTTGAGCTTGAAAGGGACCTCTGGGATCACCTTCTTCTTTGCCACAACATCATAGAAGTGGTCTTGATGGCTCTTAGAGATGAATCTTTCCATCTCCCATGACTCAGAGGTGGAAGCTTTTGTCTTCCCTTTTCCTTTTCTAGAGGATTCTCTGGCCTTAGGTGACTGGTGGACGAAATTGGAGGATACTCCGGCCTTAGGTGCCATTGATGGTAATGGAAAAACAAAAAGCTTATGCTTTTACCACACCAAACTTAAAATTTTGCTCGCCCTCGAGCAAGAAAGAAAAGAAAAGTAGAAGAAGAAGAAGAGAATAGAGTAGAGAGGGGGGAGAAGGAGGTTCGGCCAATTTGGGAGAAGATGGGGTTTGTGTTGTGTGAAAATGAAGAAGAAAAGAAGGGTATTTATAGGGAGAGGGGAGGGTATGGGTTCGGCCAATTTGGGTGGGAATGGGTGGGAAAGTGAATTTGAATTTTATGGAGGTAGGTGGGGTTCATGGGGAAGAGGTGGTTGATGTGAATGGTGAATGGGGTAATTGGGAAGAGGAATTGAGGTGATTGATGAAGAAGATTGGGAATTGTGACATGGGGCATTCAAATCACAAAAATAGGATTAGGAGGGAAGGTGGGAATATGGTAGGTGGAGATCCTGTGGGGTCCACAGATCCTGAGGTG
>NC_029777.3:64745490-64746129 GCF_000817695.3 Arachis duranensis
TCTTAACACCAAACTTAGAGTTTGGTTGTGGCCTCACAACACCAAACTTAGAATTTGACTGTGTGGGCTCTTCTTGACTCTGAACTGTGAGAAGCTCTTCATGCTTACTCTCTTTTGTCACAGAGGGATGGCCATGTGCCTTAAACATAAGGTAGTCCCCATTCAATTGAAGGACTAACTCACCTCTGTTAACATCTATCACAACTTCTGCTGTGGCTAGGAAAGGTCTTCCTAGGATGATGCATTCATCATCTTCCTTCCTAGTGTCTAGGATTATGAAATCAGCAGGGATGTAAAGGCCTTCAACCTTTACTAGCACGTCCTCTACTATTCCATAAGCTTGTCTCACTGACTTGTCTGCCAATTGTAATGAGAACAGGGCAGGTTGTACCTCAATGATCCCTAGCTTCTCCATTACAGAGAGTGGCATCAGATTTATCCCTGACCCAAGATCACATAGAGCTTTCTCAAAGCTCATGGTGCCAATGGTGCAAGGTATTAAGAACTTGCCAGGATCTTGTTTCTTTTGAGGTAGAGTTCTCTGAATCCAAGTATCTAGTTCATTAATGAGCAAGGGGGGTTCACTTTCCCAAGTCTCATTACCAAACAACTAGGCATTCAGCTTCATGATAGCTCCTA
>NC_029777.3:64747457-64748539 GCF_000817695.3 Arachis duranensis
TTCAACAAGAGTGCCTTTTTCCCTGTTCCTGCTCATATGAAAGAGAAGAAAACAAGGAAAGAAAGAGGAATCTTCTATGTCACAGTATAGAGATTCCCTTATGTTAGTAGAAGAAGAAAGGGGTATAAGAAAGAAGAAGGATGGATTCGGATTTTTGGATGAGGAGAGGTGATGAGAAGTGTTAGTAATTAAATAATTAAATAGAAGAAGAAAAGAGAAGAGAATTTTCGAAAATAATTTTTGAAAAGAGGTTAGTGATTTCGAAAAATAGAGATAAATGTAATTGAAATTAAAATTTAAAACAAAAAGAATTTTTGAAAAAGAGGGGGAGAAATTTCGAAAATTAGAGAGGGAAAAGTAGTTAGGTGGTTTTGAAAAAGATAAGAAACAAACAAAAAGTTAGTTAGTTGATTGAAAAAGATTTGAAATCAAATTTTGAAAAAGATAAGAAGATAAGAAGTTAGATAAGATATTTTGAAATCAAATATTGAAAAAGATAAAATTTTGAAAAAGATAAGATAAAAGATAAGATAAAAATTTTAATAAAAAGATATTTTGAAAAAGATTTAATTTTTAAAAAGACTCAACTAACAAGAAACTACAAGATAAGATTCTAGAACTTAAAGATTGAACTTTTCTTATCAAGAAAGTAACAAACTTCAAATTTTTGAACCAATCACATTAATTGTTAGCTAATTTTCGAAAATTTGATATAAAGATAAGAAAAAGATTTTGAAAATAATTTGAAAAAGATTTTTGAAATTTTCGAAAAATAGAAAAAAAATGAAAAAGATATGATTTTTGAAAAAGATTTTGAAAAGATAAGATTTTTAAAATTGAAATTTTGACTTGACTTGTAAGAAACAACTAATTTTAAAAATTTTTGACCAAGTCAACCCAAAATTTCGAAAATTTGGAGGAAAATAAGGAAAAGATATTTTTGATTTTTGAATTTTTTAAAGAAAAACACAAAAATGACCCAAAACATGAAAATTTTGGATCAAGACACAAGATGCAAGCAAGAATGCTATGAATGTCAAGATGAACACCAAGAACACTTTGAAGATCATGATGAACATCAA
>NC_029777.3:64748588-64749174 GCF_000817695.3 Arachis duranensis
TTTTTTATTTTTATGATTTTCTAATTTTTTTTGTATTTTTATTAATTTTTTTCAAAAATATTCTTTGGAAAAACGAAAAAGAAAAGAAAAATTTTGAAAAAGATTTTTGAAAAGAAAATTACCTAATCTGAGCAACAAGATGAACCGTCAGTTGTCCATACTCGAACAATCCCCGGCAACGGCGCCAAAAACATGGTGGACGAAATTGTGATCCTTCATATTGGCTCTTTGGTATGTACACAAAAACTATTGTGGCTCTTGGTTAAATTCACAACTCCGTTCAACTAACCAGCAAGTGTACTGGGTCGTCCAAGTAATAAACCTTACGTGAGTAAGGGTCGATCCCACAGAGATTGTTGGTATGAAGCAAGCTATGGTCACCTTGTAAATCTCAGTCAGGGAGATTAAAATGGTTTATGGGTTTTCAAAAATAGAAATAAGAAAATAAATAATAAAAGGGATAGAAGACTTATGCAGATTCATTGGTGGGAATTTCAGATAAGCGAGTGGAGATACTATATGCTCAAGAACGCCTGCTATTCTACTGCTTCAACCCAATCCTTCTTACTCCTTTCCATGGCAAGCT
>NC_029777.3:64749637-64749931 GCF_000817695.3 Arachis duranensis
CATCACATTCATCATGTTCTTGGGTACGAATGAATATCTTGGAATAAGAACAAGAGAGATTTGAATAAAAGATAATAGAATTTCATTAATACTTAAGGTACAGCAGAGCTCCACACCCTTAGTCTATGGTGTGCAGAAACTCCACCGTTGAAAATACATAAGCAAAGGGCTCAGGCATGGCCGAATGGCCAGCCCCCTGAAATGTGATCAATGATCTCTTAAGATGAAGAATAAAACAAAACTGAGACCAAAGATGAAACGTGGTCAAAAGACATCTAATACAATAGTTAAATG
>NC_029777.3:64750067-64757906 GCF_000817695.3 Arachis duranensis
ATGACGTTTTTCTGGCGTTTAACTCCAGACAGCAGCATGTACTTGGCGTTCAACGCCAAGTTACGTCGTCAATATTCGAATAAAGTATGGACTATTATATATTGCTGGAAAGCCCTGGATGTCTACTTTCCAACGCCGTTGAGAGCGCTCCAATTGGAGTTCTGTAGCTCCAAAAAATCCATTTCGAGTGCAAGGAGGTCAGATTCCAACAGCATCAGCAGTCCTTTTGTCAGCCTTCTTCAGAGTTTTGCTCAAGTCCCTCAATTTCAGCCAAAATTTACCTGAAATCAGAGAAAAACACACAAACTCATAGTAAAGTCTAGAAATGTGAATTTAACATAAAAACTAATGAAAACATCCCTAAAAGTAGCTCAAACTTACTAAAAACTATATGAAAACAAGGCCAAAAAGCGTATAAATTATCCGCTCATCAGCTTTCCATCAATGTATAATGGTTTATACTTTGCCCAAGATGTGATGGCCCAAACTGGTGTTCAACGCCAGCCAGAGACCCTTTTCTGGCGTAAAGCACCGTAACTGGCACCAGAACTGGAGTTAAACGCCCAAACTGGCATCCAAGCTGGCATTTAACTCTGGAAAAGGCCTATGCACGTGTAAAGCTCAATGCTCAGCCCAAGCACACACCAAGTGGGCCCTGTAAGTGGATTTCTGCATTGTCTGCACTTAGTTACTTATTTTCTGTAATCCTTATTAACTAGTTTAGTATAAATAGTACTTTTTACTATTGTATTCAGATCATCTTATGCCATTTTTCACATTTGGGAGGCTGGCCATTCGGCCATGCCTAGACCTTTTTCTCTTATTTATTTTCCAACGGTGAAGTTTCTATACCTCATAGATTAAGGTGCGGAGCTCTGCTGTTCTTCACGAATTAATGCAAGTATTATTGTTTCTCTTCTCCAAGATATACTCTTGTACTTAATTCAGTTAAGTCAGAATGAAGAGGTGACCCGTGATAATCGCCCACTATCTTCGTTACTCGCTTAGCCAAGATCCGCGTGCCTAACAACCATAAGCGGTCTACATGATGTTCAATGTAGTCATTAGACGACAGCCGGAATATATTCTTTTGGGTCTCTAATCCACGGATTTGACTTGCCTCCCCTGACAACAGAGCATTTGAATCCGTGAGATCAGAACCTTTGTGGTATAAGCTAGAACCAATTGGCAGCATTCCTGAGATCTGGAAAGTCTAAACTTTATCTGTGGTATTACAAGTAGGATCTGGGATGGGATGACTATGATGAGCTTCAAACTCACGAATGTTGGGTGCACTGACAGAGTGCAAAAGGATAAAGAGATCCTATTCCCACATAAGTGAGAACCGATAGATGATTAGCCGTGCGGTAGCTGTGCCTGGTATTTTTCATCCGAGACGAGAGATCTGATAGTTGATTAGCCATACAAAAACTGTAGCTGGACTATTTTCACTGAGAGGACGGATGGTAGCCATTGACAACGGTGATCCACCAACATACAGCTTGCCATGGAAGGGAACACGCATGATTGGACGAAGACAATAGGAAAGCAGAAGTTCAGAAGCAACAAAGCATCTCCAAACGCTTATCTGAAATTCCCACCAATGAATTACATGAGTATCTTTATTTTAATTTACGTTCTATTTATCTTTCAATTATCAAAACTTATAACCAATTGAATCTGCTTGACTAAGATTTACAAGATGATCATAGCTTGCTTCAAGCCGGTGATCTCCGTGGGATCGATCGTTACTCGCGTAAGCTTTTATTACTTGGTCGACCCAGTGCACTTGCTGGTTAGTTGTATTGGAGTTGTGAAAAGTGTGAATCATAATTCCGTGCACCAGCTGCCATTGTTGTATCTTCGGCTTCTTGTTTTAGAGCTCCTGTGAGATTCCTTACGGCTCTGCTAGCCTGAGTTTGTTGCAGATGCCTTCTTATAGTCCTTTTAGGTTCAGGATCCGGATCAAAGAGAGGTTCTTTATCCCTATTCCTACTAAAAAACAAGAAGAAAGAAACCAAGAAGAGAAAAAGAAAAGAGTCTCTATGTCAGAGTATAGAGGACTCCTAGTGAGATAGTTAGATGAAGAGAAAAGAAAAATAAAGGTGTCTTTTAATTAAAGGAATTTTCAAAAATAAAGAGAGAAAAAGAAGTGAGAAATTCAAAAAAAGAGAGAGAAAAGAGTTAGAGATTTTCAAAAAAGAAGAGAGAAAGAAGAATTAAAGAGACACCAAAATTTTACAATTAAAATAAGATAAAACAAATAACTAACTAACAAGATTTGAAAATAAAATAAAAGATTTGATTTTGAAAATTTTTTAAATTTAAAAAGAAAGAGCTAATCAAAGATTTTAAAATTTAAATTTGGAAAGAAAAAGTCAAATTTTAAAAATTTGAGATGGAAAATTTGATTTTGAAAAATTTTGAAATTAAAAAGAGAAAGTCAAAGAAAAATTTTGAAATTCAAAATTTGAAAAAGTCAAAAGAGAGAGAAAATAAGATAAGATAAGATTTTAAAAATTTAAAGATTTTAAAATTCAAATTTAAAAGAAAGAAAACAAACAAAATACTAAACTTTTAAATTTTGAATTTGAGTTAAAGATAAGATAAGTTTTAAAAATTTAAAAATTTTAACATTCAAATTTTAAAAGAAAGCAAAACTAACAAGATAACTAAACTTAAAATTTTAAACTTGAGATAAGATAAGATAACAAAATTTTTGAAAATCAAATTTTGAAAAAGATAAGATAAAGATTTTAAAGATAGAAAAGTTAAACAAGAAAACAAGATTACTGTTCCGATGGTTATTTGAAACGTTGAGGTCGATCTCGGACGAGATCTTCTGGCTTAATCAAACTTGTTGTGTCCGGCTTGTTGGAGCGCGTGGTGCAGCTGATCCTCATTCGCCGGAGGGTGGTGGTACTTGCAAGAGACTCCGATGCTTAAGCTAGTATAGGCTTTTAGGCAGGTTTTTTGTAGAATTGGAGTATGAGTTATACCTGGGTGCTCTAGTGTATTTATAGTGGTGTTTGACGATCTTCCTTTGAGATAAGTTTGTTATCTTATCTTATCTTTTGTGGGTAAGATCGTATCTTTTGTCAACCACGTCTTAGTAGGTGGTGGTTCTTCGTTTTGGGCCTCCTTGCGCCTCTGTTGCATTTTTTTCGAGCTTTTTGTGAAGAGGTCGGTAGTGGGCCAACCTTTTATGAGGTTGGTCCCTTTGTCTTCAGCCAACCCGACCCTATAGCTCGGACCTGTGTATGAACAATTACTAATTAAGACACCAAACTTAAAATTTTGAATTTTAAATTAAAAAATTTTTGAAAATTGTAAAAAAGAAAAATAAACACTAACAATACACCAAACATAAGACTTGACACAAGACTCAAACAAAAGAAAAGGTGACTAAATATGAATTTTTGAAAAAGATTTTTTAAAGGATTTTCGAAAATTAACAAAATAGAAATTAAAAGAAAGCTAGTAAAAAGTACCTGATCTAAGGAGCAAGACAACTAGTAGCTTGTCAATCACGAACAATCCCCGGCAACGGCGCTAAAAACTTGGTGCGCGAAAATAAAACTCGCACAACTGAACCGGCAAGTGCACCGGGTCGTCCAAGCAATACCTCAGGTGAGTGAGAGTCGAATCCCACGAGGATTGCCGGATTGAGCAAGCTGTGGTTATCCTGCAGATCTTAGTTAGGTGAATAGAAAGTTGATTGTTGTTGTTGTAGGCGCATAAATAAAACAATAACAAAAAGACGTAAAAACAATAATAAGAAATCAGTTAAGGCCTCGGAGATCCTTGTTCTTCCGGATTAATACTTCTTACTCACTACTTTAACAATGAGTGATTTATTCAATGGCAAGGCTGTAAGTGATTAAGTCAGGGGTAGTGGTCATTAATCTCCTCTGATCCAAACCAAATGCCCGAACAGGTCAATCAATTTGGAAGAAGGTAAAGCTCATGCAATTCAATCTTTGATGATCCTACCTAAAATGCCACAGACAAGGTCGGATCTTCTAGATCAGAGAATGAAGCTATATGATTATAGCCTTAGCACCACAGAGACCTAAATTACCCATGGCTAATAAGATTATATGTCACGTATCCTAATTAACCCAAATAACTTGTTGGAACCTGTGATGTACTATTAAGCTGTAGCTCAATACTATCCAGGTCAGGACTTGTAAAGAACTCATGTAGAATGAGAGGTCATACTTTCGTTCCACCCCAGATTCATAAAGATGAAGAATCACAATACATCATAGATTGGAATCAAACATGTATTAGAATGGAGAATTAATAATATTAATCCATAGGAATGAGCAGAGCTCCTATCCTTAACTTTGGAGGTTTAGCCGCTCATAGTTTACAGAGAAAATAGAAAATAGGTTCTAAGAGACTGAAGATCATAAGCATGGGTGGTCTTCGCCTATATATAATAATCTAATAATTAAAAATTACAAAAAAATAAACTAAGTAGAAAGGTGCAAAAATCCATGTCTAGGCCCACTTGGTGAGTGTTTGGGCTGAGCTAGCATCTAACTTGGATGAGTGAGCATTGAACGCCCACTAGGAAGTGTCCATGCTGCTTTCTTTCTACCTTGGTGGCGTTGAACACCAGTTTTGGGGGTTCAACGCTTGCCTTGGTCCTTTTGGGCCGTTGAACACCGGAAAGGGGGTAGGTTGGGCGTTCAACGCCCATTTTGGGCAGTCACTTCCAAAGAAAGATATAAACTATTGTATATTGCTGGAAAACTCTAAAAAGTTAGCTTTCCAACACCATTCAAAACGTATTAATTAGACCTCTATAGCTCTAGAAATTCTCGTTCGAATGCATGGAGATCAAGATCTGACAGCATCTGCTATCCTTTCTTAGCCTCTGAACCAGACTTTGTCAAAACTTGCCAAATTCACCAAAAAATTATCTAAAATCATAAGAAAAACACAAAAACTCAAAGTAGCATCCAAAAAGTGAATTTTGCACTAAAACTTACTAAAACATAATAAAAGTTGATAAAATGTACTGAAAACACCAAGAAAATGAACCTAAAAAATGTATAAAATATCTGCTCATCAGAATGGAACAATGTAATGAGATCACAGTTGAAGATTTGCATAAGCAATCCCATTTCAGATAGAGGCAAACGATAGAACACAGGCACATCACCTAGCCCAGAAGCACAAGTGGGTAGGTTTGATGCAGAATATGCTTGGAAAAAAATTGATATCAATGTTTGTTCGCGAGGTGCTTCCTTTCTTTTTTGTCAAGTGTTACATTGGCACGTGACATCATGATGCTCTATGAAATAGAGAAGGTTCAACATCAAAAATACTTTTCCAAATACGGAGGAAGAGTTTGTCTTACAACAGATAACTGGAGTTCGTGTCAGAATATGGCATATATGTGTTTAACTGCTCATTTCATCAATGTGGACTAAAAGTTGCAAAAGAAAATACTAAATTTTTGCTATGTCACCGGCCACACGGGAGAGATTATGGCTCAAAATGTTGAAGCTTGCTTGATTAGCTGGAAGTTGAACAATATCTTAAGTTTGACAGTTGATAATGCATCGTCTAATGATGTAGGAGTTATGTATTTACAAAGAAGACTAATTTCTTTGAAGAGTTTAGTTTTGAATGGAGAGTATCTCCATATGCGATGTTGTGTGCATATTTTAAACTTCATTGTGAAGGATGGATTGAAGGACATTGATGATTCGGTCGCCAAAATTTGAGATGCTGTGAACTATGTTAGATCTTTAAATTCAAGATTAATTAGGTTCAAGGCATGTATTGCACAAGAGAATATTCCACATAAAAGTCTTGTTTGCTTAGATGTTGAAACACGATGAAACTCTACATACTTGATGTTAGTAGCAACCTCAAAGCATCAAAAGGCATTTGAACTATTAGAGATGCAAGACAAAAATTTTGTTGAAGAATTAAACAAGGGTACCTTCAATTCAAGATTGGGATTATGCTAAGTCTGTCTTACCATTTTTAGATTGGGATTATGCAAAGTCCGTCTTACCATTTTTTAGAGATGTTTTACGATGCTAAACTTCGCATTTTTTGATCCTCTTATGTAACTAGTAATTTATACATGAAAGAAGTGTTTTCTCTTGGAATGATGATTCAACAATATTGTGATGATGATGATTTGAGCATAAGTCTTATGGCAAGCAAGATGAAAGAAAAATACAATAAGTATTGGGAAAATGCAAAAACTATTAACATGTTGTTGTTAATTGCTGTAGTTCTATATCATTGCCATAAATTGGATTACGCTGAGTGGTGCCTAGTTAATTCTTTTGTTAATTGTCTTCTTGTCTTCATTTACTTTATAATTTATATCAAGGTGCAGATGAAGGAAACTGAAATCATACCCTCTCCCAATCGAGTGTAAGTGATAAAGCCAAAGGCATTTATGATATAGGGTAATATTGCCGATCAAATGGTCGCAAATCCAATCTTAAATCTGAGCTTGATCATTATTTGAATGAAGACTGTGAGCCAGATGATAAGCGCTTGGATATTTTATGATGGTGGAAGGCTAACTCGAATCAGTTTTTTGTCCTAGCAAATATGACACGGGACATATTGGCTATACTAGTTTCAATAGTAGCTTTCTAATGCCAGGGCATTTTGGCCAGTTTTACTGACCTTTTCTTTACTATTTTTAAAGTAGTTTCATGCATTTTCTTAGGAAATAAGCTAGTTTTGAGTAGATATTCACTTACATCTTGATTCAAGCAAACATTGTGAGTTTTGAATGATTTCATGAGAATTATGCATAAATTGAATGATAAATTGGATGATGCATGATCCCATGATTAAGAGCAAGACTTTGATGCACTTTATTTGATAGATTTCAGGCCAAAAGAAGAAGAGAAGAGCCACGTTAGTGGCTACATTAGTTACACTAACGTGGCACTAACGTGGAAGGAAGGAAAGCCACAACGTTAGTGAGAAAAGTTAGTGGCATTAACTTTGAAGAAAGGAAATTGGTGCGCGAAATTGTGAACAATACTTTTTCACAACTCTCATAATCCCCGGTAATGGCTCCAAAAACGTGGTAGCTCAATACCATGGCATTACACAACTTCGCACAACTAACCAGCAAGTGCACTGGGTCGTCCAAGTAATAAACCTTACGCGAGTAAGGGTCGATCCCACGGAGATTGTTAGTATTGAAGCAAGCTATGGTCATCTTGTAAATCTTAGTCAGGCAAACTCAAATAGTAATGGTGATGAACGAAAATAACATAAAAGATAAAGATAGTGATACTTATGTAATTCATTGGTAGGAACTTCAGATAAGCGCATGAAGATGCCTTCCCTTCCGTCTCTCTGCTTTCCTACTGTCTTCATCCAATCCTTCTTACTCCTTTCCATGGCAAGCTTAAGCAAGGGTTTCACCGTTGTCAGTGGCTACCTCCCATCCTCTCAGTCAAAGCGATTGCATATGCTCTGTCACAGCACACGGAATTCAGCTGTCGGTTCTCGGTCAGGCCGGAATAGAATCCATCGATTCTTTTGCGTCTGTCACTAACGCCCCACCTGCTAGGAGTTTGAAGCACGTCACAGTCATTCAGTCATTGAATCCTACTCAGAATACCACAGACAAGGTTAGACCTTCCGGATTCTCTTGAATGCCACCATCAGTTCTCGCCTATACCACGAAGACTCTGATCTCACGGAATGGTTGGCTCGTTTGTCAGGCGAGCACTCGGTTGTCAGGCGATCAACCATGCATCGTGCAATCAGAATCCAAGAGATATTCACCCAATCGAAAGTAGAACGGAGGTGGTTGTCAGTCACACGTTCATAGGT
>NC_029777.3:64765208-64767074 GCF_000817695.3 Arachis duranensis
TGAAGCATTTTCGTGTAGAGACTCTTCTTGGAGTTAAACGCCAGCTTTTGTGCCAGTTTGGGCGTTTAACTCCCATTTGGGTGCCAGTTCCAGCGTTTAACGCTGGGATTTCTTGAGGTGACTTTGAACGCCGGTTTGGGCCATCAAATCTTGGGCAAAGTATGGACTATCATATATTGTTGGAAAGCCCAGGATGTCTACTTTCCAACGCCGTTGAGAGCGCGCCAATTGGGCTTCTGTAGCTCCAGAAAATCCACTTCGAGTGCAGGGAGGTCAGAATCCAACAGCATCTGCAGTCCTTTTTGGTCTCAGAATCAGATTTTTGCTCAGGACCCTAAATTTCAGCCAGAAAATACCTGAAATCACAGAAAAACACACAAACTCATAGTAAAGTCCAGAAAAGTGAATTTTAGCTAAAAACTAATAAAAATATACTAAAAACTAACTAAAAGATATTAAAAACATACTAAAAACAATGCCAAAAAGCATACAAATTATCCGCTCATCAGAAATGGAGCCAACGTTAGTGACACTTAACATTATCACTAACGTTGGACCAAGCTCATGAGTGGCCACGTTAGAGTCCACGTTAACCTAGTTAACGTGGCCTCTAACGTTAAGAAGGAAGGGCGGAAGCCAACGTTAGTGACACTCAACATTGTCACTAACGTTGGCCTAAGCACATTAAGCCACGTTAACTCCCACGTTAACCTAGTTAACGTGGAAGCTAACGTGAAGGAACAAAGTGGTCGACAACGTTAGTGACACCCAACATTGTCACTAATGTTGGAAGCAACCACACAACCCCCCAAGGAGCCACGTTAACTTCCACGTTAACTTAGTTAACGTGGAGGCTAACGTGTGAAAAAAGAAGGTGCTCGCCAACGTTAGTGACACCCAACATTGTCACTAACGTTGGAAGGAGCCACACTTGCCACCATGAACCATGTTAACTCCCACGTTAACTTAGTTAATATGGAAGTTAACGTGGTACCAGACAGCCTGATCATGCCTTCTTCAAACACGCATAACTTGAGCCACAAAACTCCAAATGAGATGATTCCAGTGGTATTGGAAAGTATGATTCCAGAGCTTTCCAAGCATATATGGCACTACATGGTTGACACTAAATTTGAGGGAGAAAACCTGCCTCGAAAGTGCAATGATGAACATGGTATCAACCTGTATTAAGGTCAACTGACCTCTTCACCTTCCAAGAAGTGTAACTCGAGTTGTAGAGCTCCAAATGATGCGATTCCAAAAACATTGGAAAGTAGACATCCAGGGCTTTCCAAAAATATATAATAGTATGGGGTGGACACTAAGTTTGAGCTTCAGAAACTGGCAATAATGAAGCCCTAATCGCTAGCGTTATTGGCAATCAACATTTCCAGTAACGTTGGCATATATGCCAGCGACCATGTCCACTTCAAAGGAGCATAACATGAGCTATAGAGGTTCAATTGAGGTGATTCCAGTTGCGTTAGAAATCTGACATTCAGAGCTTTCCAATGATGTATAATACTCTATAGTGGGCATGAAATTGGAGCACAAACAAGAGGCATCTTTTAAGCCCCAAAAACACCAACTGGGCAGCAAGTGCAACGTTAGCCACAATAACTTTAGCACTAACGCCACACTTGTAGCGTTAGAGTGGCTAACTTTAGCACTAACTTTAACACCTGGACCTCAACTTGACTCACTTCTCTCTCAAGTCCACTTCAAAGCCCAAGCAAGCAAGCCCACAATTGTCAACCAATCAAGACCACAAGAAGCATCTAGAATAGGAATTTTCATTTAATTGTAATTTGCTTTTAATTTCATTTTGTAATTTAGGAGAGCCTATATAAAGGCATTATTTTTTAC
>NC_029777.3:64767596-64771062 GCF_000817695.3 Arachis duranensis
TTTTTAGTTCTTACATTTACTTTTCTTGCCATTTTACTTCTCTGCACTCTATTGCTTTCTTTACTTTTCTGTAAATTTACAATTCCTGCTGCTCATCATCCAAATCTGAATCGTCTAACTAGGATAATCAATTAACCATTGATTGCTTAATCCGTTAATCTCTGTGGGATTTGACCCCACTCTATTGTGGGTTTTACTTGACGACAAATCGGTACACTTGCCGAATGGAGATTTGTTGAGAGACAAATTTTCCCCCGATCAAGTTTATGGCACCGTTGCCGGGGATTAACTGTGATTAACAAACTGCCGGTTGATTGACTTACTAGATTAGACACTTTTCTTTTATTTTTGTCTTTCTTTTGTTTCTTTATTTTCTTTTGCTAACCAACTGTTTGTGATATTGCCTCACTGGGAATTTCCTCATCTGTGACAAGGGGAATTCCAAATCTCCTTTATCTTGGTGATCGTTGTTGATATAGAATATTTTGTAGAAAAATGGAGTATAGATCATCCATTGGTCAATCAAATTTCAGGGGAAACTCTCCACTACCACAGAATGATTCACTTTGCTATGCTCATGGTGGATGGGAGTATCAAGAACATGAAATGGGTTGCTTCCCAGGGTCACAAAATAGTCCATATTCTGATGACTTTGATCACTACTCAAGCTGTGCCTGGGAAGATCAAAACCAAAGAAATTTCACTTATTCATAGCCCATTCATCAAGAGCCATCATCCTTTAATTATTCAACCTCACCTCCTAGCTTTTCGCATCAAAACCCCTCACCACTTGGATATGCCTCAACACAAAATTCCTTCCCACATCCATATAATTCATCTCACCACTCACACAATTCATGCCATTACACACAAAACTCTTCTCACAGTCCACAAGACCCATATCATTACCCACAAAAGTCATACTACTCTCAGAACATAAAACCACAAAACAACAAATTCCATTCACAAAGTAGCCACCCTCAACCTCCAAATTTCACCCCAGCTGCACACCCTCCCCTATAGGATAAGCTATCAAGGATAGAGAACCTACTGGCAATGCTCTTGGAAGAATCTAAGGACACAAGGACCTTCCAAGAGGAAGTAAAAACCATTATGCAGAACCGATGGGTTGCCATTAAGAAGCTTGAGGCACAAGTTGGGTTTCTATCAAAGGAAATCACTACCCACAATTTTCTCAGTGGTACCATGGCAAACCCAAGGGAGGAATCAGAAGAACAAGAAAAAGAGGCACCCATACCAAGTGAGATTCATATGAAGGAAGAGGAGGTTGTGAGAATATATAAGCCTAAGGCTCCATACCCACAGAGGTTACTAGTGGGGACAAAAGAACATGCAAACTCACTCCCAAAAGACTCAATGCAACATCATGTAGAAGAAAGGGAGGAAGTCAATCAAGGGAGCCCACACTCCAATGAAACATAGAGTTGCATAAAGGGTGAGTTCATTGAACCACCAATTCAAGAAGCTCTTGATGAAGAGGATGCTCCGACCATTATACAACACCCAAGTACTGAAATTAAGGTGGTGAAGGCAATCAACATAAGCACTAAAAAGAGGATGGTGACCAAGAAAAGAAGGACAATATCCATGAAGAAGAAAAGGTCAACCAAAAGCCATCCCACCCCTACCCCAACAAGCAAGTTTACACAAGCTAACAACAAAAGAATGCTTGCTGGGGAGAGGCACTCAAAACAAGGGTCATTAACTGGCTCCTCTTTCCTCTTGAGGTCATTCCTCTTAACAAACTGGAAGAAGAGGAAGAAATTCATGAACAACATGTCAAGCTAATGACATTAAAAGAGAGCTTGTTGGGAGGCAACCCAATCGTAGGTAACATTTCCTTGCTTTGCTTAGCTTACTTTCAATAATTTGGCATATGATTGCATTCTAAGTTTGGTGTTGCTATGCAACAATTTGATTTTCAATCTTCACTGGGTACTTGCAACATTCTAAATTGATAGTGGCACACTAAGTTTGGTGTTGCCACTTAACTTTCATGTAAGTACCATGCCAACACCACTTATTAATGCAATCAAAATGTCTCTGTTTGTATCTCTTGTGTCTTTATTGTATCCTTAACCTTGCTTGCTGAAACACATGCATACTCACACTTCATTCTAAGACATTCATGATCCATCATGGACCCCATCACTACTGTTTTAATTGTTGCTTGAGTATAAGCAATCATTCTATGTCTGGTGTGGGAAGGGAAAGAATAGGAGGAAAAGGGCAACAACAATGAAGATAAAATACAAGGTGGTAAAGTTCCTTTCTCCTCTTACTTATTTCCAGCACTTTAATTTGCATGATTGTCTTCTATTTTCTTTGTATGTATGTGTGCTTGCTCCTTGTGAATAAGCATGTCAAATCTGTCTTTTAAACTTTTTATTGATTAAGGCTGTGTTTTCTAGTCTGAATGTCATTAATGCATCCTTACTTTGCTTACTTGTATGCTTGTCCCTTTTGAATCAAATGAAAGGAGAATGAGTGTTTTTAAAAGACCAGAGTAGAGTTCATACTATGGAATGAGTTCATGAGTTTGTGGTGTGGTCATAAGTTAGCTAAGTTGGTTCAACCACAAGGGTGGGAAGACAACTATCTGTCATGCATACTATGCTTGAGACACACCCCATGAGACTAGCTAAATAATAAGATCCTAATAAGAAAGAGGGAAAGAACAATGAAAGTGAAAAAAATAAAAGAAAAAGAGTAAGCAATAAGGCTTGGCACCAATGGTTTTAATCTTAAGGCAAGTGTCTGTGGTGCTCCTGTGTGAGGGATCTACTTGGATGAATAAGCTCTTAGGGGTGCCTTATCACTTGGTAACTTGGGTTAACTAACTCGGGATTATCAGCTGAAAGTCCACTATCAAGAGTAACCTTCACTACAGAGCACTTAGTAACCCAAAGAGGTGCTGGACACCAAGGTCTCAAGAAAAGAAAATAAATAAACTATATGCCTGTGGTGTGTATGTATGGGGGAGAGACTTGAGCAAGTAAGTCCTTAGGGGTGCTTCAACACCTAGTGATGACAAGTCATCATATACCCATTTTTCAAGCTAATTCCACTTGTTTTATTAGTCTTTATGCACTTTCTTACATCCTAAGTAAGTGATTTGGAGTGAAAATGCATAACTTCTTTAAATCAAACAACCACCATGAAATTAATGTTAAATCATGAGGTTTAAGCTAATTTTAATTGAATTTTAAGTGATTTATAAGCCTTGTGAATTTAGTGATACTTGGAGTGGTTGTTTTGGTTTATTGTAGGTGAAGAAAAGAATAAAAGAGAAAGCGTGGCCTAAGAAAGTGTGGCCAAGGGAGAAAAAGGCGTGGCTTATAATGGAGGAAGCAAGCATTGCCCTCCACAAGGGCACACTGCCCTCTAGGAGGGCAGCATAAGGGAACAAAGCTTGAAAGGCAACTCTGCCCTGCCCACTACAAGG
>NC_029777.3:64771209-64772212 GCF_000817695.3 Arachis duranensis
GACTTCAGTTTGGAAACACTGCCCTGCCCTCCGCGAGGGCAGGGCAGCATTTTGTTGTGGCACGGCCAGCGCACCAATCTGGCGCACCAAAGCATCATTCGGCAGCACCAGCAGCGCACCAAGGCACCAATCTGGCGCACCAAATTTTTCTGCCCTGCCCTCCGCGAGGGCAGGGCAGCATCCTGCGCACCAAGCCTCCACCACACCCGCACCACGCACGCACCACGCATCAATTTTCTGCCCTGCCCTCCATAAGGGCAGGGCAGCCTCCTGGAAGCTATTGTTTTTGGGCTAAAATTGGATTAAAAATCCAATAAAATTCATTTCTTCACCAAATCAAAAGCCCATCCAAATCTCAAGATCCAAGAATAGAAAGTGTATAAATAGGAGCTAGTTTGATGTAATTAAGAGTTTTTACTTGACTTTTGAATTTTGCACTTTCTTTGAGCTTTGAATTTTGGCAACTTTTCTTTGAGAGACTTGACCGAGATTTCAGAGAATTGGGGAGGAGAATTGATCTCTCTTCTTCCTCGTTCTTGCTCGAGCATTTCTAATTTTCTTGTTTGAGTCTTGGGTGTTAAGAATTGAGGAAATTCTGTCTCAATCTCCACTCAAGAGCTCTTTAATTTCTCTTCTGCATAATTGAATTCATTTACATTTCCTTTACTGCTTCTTCTTCAATTTCTTGTCAATTGCTTTGTGGGATTGGATCTGGGAAGGCAATTGAGATCTAGACTTTGCTTTCTAGTCTCTTGAGTCCTGAGATCCCTTTTTCCTCTTTGGTTCTTCTGTGAACCTTTACTGCAGTTTAATTTCATTTTCTGTTTGAATGTTAATTACTTCCAATTTATCTTCTACTTTATTAATTGTTGCAATTTACTTTCTCTTGCTGGAATTCTGAATTCCCAATCCTCAATTCCCTTTTCCATTCAAGCACTTTAAATTTCTTGCAATTTAAGTTACTATAATTTACATTTCTTGCACTTTAAGTTTCAGTCATTTA
>NC_029777.3:64772536-64776510 GCF_000817695.3 Arachis duranensis
CGGGGATTGAAATAGATTGACAATGACTAAGTGAAGTGGAGATCTAGATCAAGCACTTTTTCTTTTCTGTTATTTTAATTTTGACTAACACACTAACTGTTTGAATTTTCGCTTAAACTAACTAAAACTTCATTCTAGATATAGATTGAAGTTTCATTGGTTTTCTGGATATGTGTGTTTATTGTTGTGTGTTTGTATGTCAGGTACAGGAAGATCTTCTCCTGTCCTCTATGAAATTGACCAAAGAACCCTTCGAAGAATAAGAAGAGCTGAAAGAGGGAAGAACGTTATTGGAGAGGAAGAATCTGAGGAGGAATTCCAAGAAATGGAAGGAGATCCATCAAATCTCAATCAACCAGGAGGAGGGGCCAACAATAACCAACAACAAAGAAGAGTCCTGGCTTCATACACATTTGCAAATGCTAAACATTGTGGAAGTAGCATTCTTACTCCTAATGTCAATGCAAACAATTTTGAACTAAAGCCACAACTCATTACTTTGGTTCCAAACAACTGTTCTTTTGGAGGAGGACCATTGGAGGACCCAAATCAACACCTATCTACCTTCTTGAGGATTTGTGACACTGTTTGTCAATGCAAACAATTTTGAACTAAAGCCACAACTCATCACTTTGGTTCAAAACAACTGTTCTTTTGGAGGAGGACCATTAGAGGACCCAAATCAACATTTATCTACCTTCTTGAGAATCTGTGACACTGTGAAAACCAATGGTGTGCCTCCTGACAGCTACAAGTTATTGCTCTTTCCATTTTCTCTCAGAGACAAAGCCACTCAATGGCTAGAGACCTTTCCAAAAAAATGACTTGGTAAGCAAGTTCCTTGCCAAATTTTACCCCCCTCAAAGGATCCTAAGATTGAAGACTGAGGTGCAGACGTTCACTCAAATGGAGGCTGAAAATTTATTTGAAGCATGGGAAAGATATAAGGCATTATTGAGGAAATGTCCACCCGAGATGTTCACTGAGTGGGACAAGTTGCAGAACTTCTATGAAGGACTCACTCTTAAGGCTCAAGAAGCACTTGATCATTCAGTTGGAGGCTCTTTACAACTCATGAAAACTACAGAGGAAGCTCAAAACCTCATTGATATGGTGGCCAATAACCAATATTTCTTTGCTCATCAAAGACAACGCCAACCATCACAAAGAAGAGGAGTAATGGAGTTGGAAGGAGTGGATTCAATTATAGCTCAGAACAAGATAATGCAGCAGCAGATTCAACAACAGTTTGAGCAAATGGCCAAAAGGATTGATGGCTTGCAAGTTGCATCAGTGAGTGCCACAAGCCAACCACCAACTACTTGGGTGCAAAGTGAAGAAACTCAAGAGGAGCAACAGCAAGAGCAAGTCCAATACATGCACAACCAAAATCCTGGAACAAATGAAGTCTATGGTGATACCTACAATCCATCTTGAAAGAACCATCCCAACCTCAGATGGGGAGACAACCACAATCAAAGCCAACAGCCATGGCAAAGGAACTCAACTCCAGAGGATCACCAATCTAGAGATGCTCATGGAGAAAATGATGAAGAACCAAGAATTAACAACAAAGAACCAAGAAGCGTCTATGAAGAACTTAGAGAGACAGATTGGGCAAATCTCCAAACAAATTTCTGTTGAAAAACCATCAAGCTCACTACCAAGTGACACCATTCCTAATCCAAAAGAGGAATGTAAGGCAATACAGTTGAGGAGTGGAAAAATACTGCTGAAAGATGAAGAAGCCACTAAGAAGCCTAAAGAGAGTGACGAGAAACAGGTTGGAAAAGAGATAGCCAATAATGAAAATGCAACTGCAAGCAATCAACCTCAGAATCAACCTCAAGAAAAAGAAGATAGACCACAAAATTTGAAGAAAGGAAAGCAAATCATGGAAGAACCAATTCCAAGAAAACTTCAAGGGGAGAAAAGCTTAACACCACCACTACCATATCCCCAAAGATTCCACAAAGAGACAAAGGATCAACATTCTCACAAATTTCTTGAAACTTTCAAGAAGCTAGAAATCAACATACCTTTAGCTGAGGCATTGGAGCAAATGCCTCTGTATGCTAAGTTTTTGAAGGAGCTCATCAATAAGAAGAGAGATTGGAATGAGAAGGAAACGGTAATGCTCAGTGAGGAATGTAGTGCTGTGCTCCAAAAAGGAATTCCACCAAAGCTTAAAGATCTAGGGAGTTTTGTAGTGTCATGCACCATAGGCAAACTAGCCTTGGACAAAGCTCTCTGTGATCTTGGAGCTAGTATCAACTTAATGCCCTTATCCATGATAAAGAAGCTGGCCATAAAAGAACTCAAACCCACCAGGATGTCACTAGTCATGGCTGACAGATCAATCAAGACACCAAATGGAATTGTAGAAAATTTGCTAGTAAAGGTTGGAGAATTTATCTTTCCTGCGGACTTTGTAATCCTAGACACTGACGAGGAAGGAAACAATTCAATCATCTTGGGAAGACCATTTCTAGCAACTGCAAGAGCCATCATAGATGTGGAAAAAGGAGAAATGATTTTCAGAGTACACAATGAGCAGATGATCATAAATGTTTTTAAGTCAATGCAACACCCTCCTGAGTAGGAAGATCATTTGAGAGTGGATATGATAGAGAGCCTGGTGGAAGAAATGTTAGATACTAATCAGGATGAGCAAGAAAAAGACAAGCAGGAAACAATAGAGGAACACGCAGCTGAGATTTCCATAGACAAAGAGGTGGAACCAAACAAGAAAGAAGAAGTACAAAAGCAAGAACTGAAGCCATTACCTTCTCATCTCAAGTATGCATTTCTTGGCACTTCAGAGAGTTTCCCAGTGATCATTAATTCATCCTTGACAAAGAAAGAAGAAGGAGAGCTTCTTGATGTTCTCAAAGCTCACAAGGATGCTCTAGGATGGACCATTGATGATCTGAAAGGCATCAGCCCTACAATATGTATGCATAAAATTCTTTTGGAGGACAATTCCAAAGCAGTAATTCAACCTCAGAGAAGACTAAATCCTGCAATGAAGGAAGTCGTCCAGAAGGAAGTAATGAAATTGTGGAATGCAGGAATAATATATCCTATTTCCGACAGCTCGTGGATAAGCCCAGTCCAAGTGGTACCAAAGAAGGGTGGGATGACAGTCATTATTAATGAGAGGAGTGAACTCATTCCCACAAGAACTGTGACATTAATGAGAGGAGTGAACTCATTCCCACCAGAACTGTGACAGGGTGGAGGATGTGTATTGATTATAGAAGGTTGAATGATGCCACACGCAAGGATCACTTCCCACTTCCTTTCATTGATCAAATGCTTGAAAGGTTGGCTGGCCATGCTTATTATTGCTTCCTGGATGGCTATTCTGGGTATAATCAGATAGTAGTAGATCCAAAGGACCAAGAAAAGACTTCATTCACATGCCCAGTTGGAGTTTTTGCTTATAGAAGAATGCCATTCGGATTATGCAACGCCCCAGCCACCTTTCAAAGGTGTATGCTCTCCATTTTCTCAGATATGGTTGAAAAATTTTTAGAGGTTTTCATGGATGACTTCTCTGTTTTTGGTGATAATTTCAATACTTGCTTAAACCATCTAACTCTTGTCTTGAAACGGTGCCAAGAAACTAACTTGGTTTTGAACTGGGAGAAGTGCCATTTCATGGTGCCTGAGGGGATTGTTCTTGGTCATAAAGTTTCAAGAAAAGGGATAGAGGTTGACAAGGCAAAAGTGGAAGTAATAGAAAAGCTCCCTCCACCAACTAATGTGAAATCTGTTAGAAGTTTTTTGGGGCATGCAGGATTTTATAGAAGGTTTATCAAAGATTTTTCTAAAATAGCCAAACCTTTGAGTAACATGTTAATGATTGATAAACCTTTTGTTTTTGATGAAAATTGCCAGCATGCATTTGAAACTTTAAAACATAAACTCACAACAGCACCAATTATCACACCCCCGGATTGGAACTTACC
>NC_029777.3:64780633-64781030 GCF_000817695.3 Arachis duranensis
TTGTGGCCTCACAACACCAAACTTAGAGTTTGACTGTGTGGGCTCTTCTTGACCTTGAACTGAGAAAAGCTCTTCATGCTTACTCTCTTTTGTCACAGAGGGATGGCCATGTGCTTTTAAACACAAGGTAGTCCCCATTCAATTGAAGGACTAACTCTCCTCTGTTGACATCTATCACAGCTTCTGCTGTGGCTAGGAAAGGTCTTCCTAGGATGATGCATTCATCATCTTCCTTCCTAGTGTCTAGGATTATGAAATCAGCAGGGATGTAAAGGCCTTCAACCTTTACCAAAACGTCCTCTACCATTCCATAAGTTTGTCTTAAAGACTTATCTGCCAATTGTAATGAGAACAAGGCAGGTTGTACCTCAATGATCCCCAGCTTCTCCATTACAGA
>NC_029777.3:64794245-64795355 GCF_000817695.3 Arachis duranensis
ATTTCTGATGGAGGATCTTGTTTCATTCATGAAACTGAAAGTGGCCTTTGACAGATCAGAGACTATATTAGCTAAATTAGAATTATTTTGTTCAGAGTTCTTTGTCTGTTGCTGAGGAGATGATGGATATGGCTTACTATTATTCAGCCTATTGCGTCCACCATTGTTAAAGCCTTGTTGAGGTTTTTGTTGATCCTTCCAAGAGAAATTTGGATGATTTCTCCATGATGAGTTATAGGTGTTTCCATAAGGTTCACCCAAATAATTAACCTCCGCCATGGCAGGGTTCTCAGGATCATAAGCTTCTTCAGAAGCTGCCTCTCTAGTGCTGTTGGATGCATGTTGCAGTCCATTCAGATTTTGAGAGATCATGTTGACCTGTTGAGTCAACACTTTGTTCTGAGCCAATATGGCATTCAAAGCATCAATTTAAAGCAACTAGTTGAGACTTAAGCTCAAAGTTATTGGCTCCAATGGCAGGAATGGAGATGCTTCTTCCATCAAACTTGGATGTTGGCTTTGTGAAGTCACCAAGCATTCTCCTTGCATTATTATTATTATTATTTTTCGGCTGCCATCTCCTTCTCCTGTTCGAAAATTTCTGAAAGGTTATTTCTGGCGTTTAACTCCAGACAGCAGCATGTACTTGGCGTTCAACGCGAAGTTACGTCGTCAATTTCCGAATAAAGTATAGACTATTATATATTGCTGGAAAGCTCTGGATGTCTACTTTGCAACGCCGTTAAAAGCGCGCCATTTGGAGTTCTGTAGCGCCCGAAAATCCATTTTGAGTGCAGGGAGGTCAGATTCCAACAGCATCAGCAGTCCTTTTGTCAGCCTTCTTCAGAGTTTTGCTCAAGTCCCTCAATTTCAGCCAGAATTTACCTGAAATCACAGAAAAACACACAAACTCATAGTAAAGTCCAGAAATGTGAATTTAACATAAAAACTAATGAAAACATCCCTAAAAGTAGCTTAAACTTGCTAAAAACTACCTAAAAACAATGCCAAAAAGCGTATAAATTATCCGCTCATCACAACACCAAACTTAAATTGTTGCTTGTCCCCAAGCAACTGAAAATCAATTAGGATAAAAAGAAGAGAATATAC
>NC_029777.3:64799330-64799705 GCF_000817695.3 Arachis duranensis
CACTTCCGGGGCCCACTTGGTGTGTGCTTGGGCTAAGCTTGATCTATCCACGAGCTGAGGCTTTACTTGGAGTTGAACTCTGAGTTATAACGTGTTTTGGGGGTTCAACTCCGGATCATGACGTTTTTCTGGCGTTTAACTCCAGACAGCAGCATGTACTTGGCGTTCAACGCCAAGTTACGTCGTCATTCTTCGAATAAAGTATAAACTATTATATATTGCTGGAAAGCCCTGGATGTCTACTTTCCAACGCCGTTGAGAGCGCTCCAATTGGAGTTCTGTAGCTCCAGAAAATCCATTTCGAGTGCAGGGAGGTCAGATTCCAACAGCATCAGCAGTCCTTTTGTCAGCCTTCTTCAGAGTTTTGCTCAAATA
>NC_029777.3:64799821-64801838 GCF_000817695.3 Arachis duranensis
TAGTAAAGTCCAGAAATGTGAATTTAACATAAAAACTAATGAAAACATCCCTAAAAGTAGCTCAAACTTACTAAAAGCTATCTAAAAACAATGCCAAAAAGCGTATAAATTATCCGCTCATCAGTGGACACTTTGGTCCAGAAAGAACAGCTGCAAAGATATTGCAAAGTGGTTTCTATTGGCCAACTATCTTCAAAGATGCCAGAGAGTTTTTCCACCAATGTAATGAATGCTAGAGAGCAGGAGGATTAACAAGAAGGAATGAGATGCCGCAGAACTTCATTTTGGAAGTAGAATTGTTTGATCTATGGGGCATTGATTTCATGGGACCCTTTCCCCCTTCTTATTCTTTCAGATATATCTTGGTAGCAGAGGAGTATGTCTCAAAGTGGGTGGAAGCCATAGTCACAACTACCTGTGATGCGCAAATTGTCCTTCAATTCCTCAAGAAGCACATTTTCACTAGATATGGAGTGCCTAAGGGTCTTATTAGTAGTGATGGTGGTGGTCATTTTTGTAACAAACAAATGGAGAAACTTCTTCATAAATATAGAGTTATTCATAAAGTGGCCACGCCATATCACCCTCAGACTAATGGGCAGGCTGAATTAGCAAACAGGGAACTGAAGAAAATCCTAGAAAAGACAGTAGGTAGTACAAGAAAGGATTGGGCTAGGAAGTTGGAAGATGCACTTTGGGCATACAGAACAGCTTTCAAAACTCTCATTGGGAAGTCCCCATTTCAGCTGTTATATGGCAAATCTTGTCATCTCCCTGTAGAACTTGAACACAAAGCCTTTTGGGCTACTAAACTCCTAAACCTTGATTCTGAAGCAGCAGGGGAGAAAAGGTTGTTGCAGCTAAATGAACTGGATGAGTTTAGGCTAGAAGCCTATGAAAATACCAAGATATACAAGGAAAAAGCCAAGAGATGGCATGACAGGAAGATTTTGAAGAAAGAATTCAAACCTAGGCAACAAGTGCTCTTGTATAACTCACGACTCAAGATATTCCCTGGCAAGCTTAAGTCTAAGTGGACTGGTCCATACTTGGTAACTAAGGTCTTTCCTTATGGGAGTATTGAATTGCTAGATGAAGCAACAAAGAGTCGGTTTACAGCAAATGGTCATAGAGCAAAACTATACCTAGGAGGACAATGGAACAAGGAAAAAGAGGTTCAGAACCTAAATTCTCCTTGAAGTGAAAATAGAAGATGTCAAGCTAGTGACAATAAAAGAGCGCTTATTGGGAGGCAACCCAACATGAGGTAGTTTTCTTTTCATAGCTTTTTCAATAAAAATGTTGAATAATTGGTATGTATTGCAAGGAGCTAAGTTTGGTGTTGCACACCAAAACAATTTGAGGGAAGAATGAAAGAATCTAAGTTTGGTGTTCCACCAAAAATCTCATTCAAAAACACATTCTCACCTCCTGCATGATGATAGCTCCAAGCAACCAAACACATTATTCAACTGTTTAATTGCTTTCTAGCTTTAATTTCATTAACCTTTAGCAAGGACACAAGGTTTCACATATGGTTAAAATGTTGCATAAGAGGCGGTGGCAAACAATTAAGTTTGGTGTTCCCACACCAAAGTAAATCCAGGAGCCACACTATGCATACTAACCAAGTAATTAAGGGTTTGAGAAGCAAGCAACTTTGAGAATTATGCAGGACATGAGTCAACAGTTGAAGATATTGTGCATTCTAACTCAAAGAAAACACAATAGAAGGAAGAATCAAAGGGCTGCAACTTCAAAGGTTGTATCTAAACTTAATCCTTGCTGCTGTGAAATGTTTTGAATCTAGAAACCATTGTATGTCTTGCTAAAGTGTTTATCTAGTTGCAAGTGAAATTGTTTGTTAAGAATGCTAAATCTGCATAATGCTTGGTATCCATCACTCAGCTAAATTTTGTTTTGTTTCCCACATGCTTGAATAAAAGAGAATTGTTTGAATTGAAAAGTGAAATATCCAATGTTGCATAAGTAAGAATGGAAGTTAATGGTGGTATAT
>NC_029777.3:64801935-64802602 GCF_000817695.3 Arachis duranensis
AACAAAGAATAAAGGTTGGACACCAATAGCTTGGACCCTAGGACATATGCCTGTGGTGTTCTTGTACTAAGATATGCTTGGATGAGTAAATTCTAAGGGGTATTTTAAAACCCGGTCACTTAGATCAACTGATTTGGGATGGCCAATTGAAAGTCCACAATAAAGAGCAACTTAGATACAGAATATTTAGTTATCCAAAGAGATTCTGGGCATCAATGATCCTAGGAAGAAATAGTGAGCCATGTGTCTGTGGTGGAAAGATGTTGAGTAAAAGAAAAGAAAAATAAAGCCAAAGGCTACTACTGCAACATTAGACACCAAACCTCTAAAAGAATAATAAGCTTGTTAAGCATTATAAGCCAAGAAAAGTTAGCAAGGGAGTAATTAAAAAGTGAGTCTTATAACATAAAGTTTAGCAAGCCTTTGAGGAAAGATGTATATTATGTAACAGCAACGATAATTGAGTTATCATTGTCTGCATAAAGATCCCATACATCAAGTTCTGCTATATGCCTAATAAGGATATGTGTTCTGTTCTTATTCATTTCAATTGCTCTTAAATTTGATGCTTGCTTGAGGACAAGCAAGATTTAAGTTTGGTGTTGTGATGACAAGTCATCATATACCCATTTTTCAAGCTAATTTCACTTGTTTTATTAGTCTTTAT
>NC_029777.3:64803238-64803527 GCF_000817695.3 Arachis duranensis
CGCAAGGGCAGGGCAGCATTTTGTTGTGGCACGGCCAGCGCACCATTCTGGCGCACCAAAGCATCATTCGGCAGCACCAGCAGCGCACCAAGGCACCAATCTGGCGCACCAAATTTTTCTGCCCTGCCCTCGCGCGGAGGGCAGGGCAGCATCCTGCGCACCAAGCCTGCACCACGCCCGCACCACGCACACACCACGCATCGATTTTGCAGGGCAGCCTCCTGGAAGCTATTGTTTTTGGGCTAAAATTGGATTAAAAATCCAATAAAATTCATTTCTTCACCAAATT
>NC_029777.3:64803575-64806418 GCF_000817695.3 Arachis duranensis
TTCAGAGAATTGGGGAGGAGAATTGATCTCTCTTCTTCCTCGTTCTTGCTCGAGCATTTCTAATTTTCTTGTTTGAGTCTTGGGTGTTAAGAATTGAGGAAATTCTGTCTCAATCTCCACTCAAGAGCTCTTTAATTTCTCTTCTGCATAATTGAATTCATTTACATTCCCTTTACTGCTTCTTCTTCAATTTCTTGTCAATTGCTTTGTGGGATTGGATCTGGGAAGGCAATTGAGATCTAGACTTTGCTTTCTAGTCTCTTGAGTCCTGAGATCCCTTTTTCCTCTTTGGTTCTTCTGTGAACCTTTACTGCAGCTTAATTTCATTTTCTGTCTGAATGTTAATTACTTCCAATTTATCTTCTACTTTATTAATTGTTGCAATTTACTTTCTCTTGCTGGAATTCTGAATTCCCAATCCTCAATTCCCTTTTCCATTCAAGCACTTTAAATTTCTTGCAATTTAAGTTACTGCAATTTACATTTCTTGCACTTTAAGTTTCAGTCATTTAATTTCTTGTTCTTTTAGATCCAGCACTTTTACTTTCCTGTCTTTCAATTTACTGCAATTCTCCCCTCTCCCTTTACATTCCAAGCAATTTAGCTTCTGTTAAAGATAAACCACTCAACCAATACTTGATTCGCTTGACTAAATCAACCACTAAACTAAAATTGCTCAATCCTTCAATCCCTGTGGGATCGACCTCACTCATGTGAGCTATTATTACTTGATGCGACCCGGTACACTTGCCTGTGAGTTTTGTGTCAGATCGTTTTTCGCACATCACCTAGCACCTTGAACCAACTGGTTCGGGAGTGTTGGCTGAAAGCTTATTTTAAAGAGTTGCCCCCTTACAGAGCACTTAGCTTAAGAACAAAAATAAGTCCTGAAATGACAATAAAAGGATCAATGAATAAAAGTCTCATGGGATGCAATCACAGTAAGTATTCGAGGACATGATAAAGGTCTGAAAGCCAGGAATGAACCTAAGTTGCTATGCATGAAACCACCATAAAACCAGGGACATGATTTCCACAAGAATGACTCATTTCTCTTGGCATTCCATTCATCATTCTCTTGTTCCAGTACTTGCTTAGGGACAAGCAAGCTTTAAGTTTGGTGTTGTGATGCCAGGGCATTTTGGCCAGTTTTACTGACCTTTTCTTTACTATTTTTAAAGTAGTTTCATGCATTTTCTTAGGAAATAAGCTAGTTTTGGGTAGATATTCACTTACATCTTGATTCAAGCAAACATTGTGAATTTTAAAAGGTTTCATGAGAATTATGCATAAATTGAATGATAAATTGGATGATGCATGATCCCATGATTAAGAGCAAGACTTTGATGCACTTTGTTTGATTGATTTTAGGCCAAAAGAAGAAGAAAAGAGCCACGTTAGTGGCTACGTTAGTTACACTAATGTGGGCACTAACGTGGAAGGAAGGAAAGCCACAACGTTAGTGAGAAAAGTTAGTGGCATTAACTTTGAAGAAAGGAAATGGAGCCAACGTTAGTGACACTTAACATTATCACTAACGTTGGACCAAGCTCATGAGTGGCCACGTTAGAGTCCACGTTAACCTATTTAACGTGGCCTCTAACGTTAAGAAGGAAGGGGGGAAGCCAACGTTAGTGACACTCAACATTGTCACTAACGTTGGCCTAAGCACATTAAGCCACGTTAACTCCCACGTTAACCTAGTTAACGTGGAAGCTAACGTGAAGGAACAAAGTGGTCGACAACGTTAGTGACACCCAACATTGTCACTAACGTTGGAAGCAACCACACAACCCCCCAAGGAGCCACGTTAACTTAGTTAACGTGGAGGCTAACGTGTGAAAAAAGAAGGTGCTCGCCAACGTTAGTGACACCCAACATTGTCACTAACGTTGGAAGGAGCCACACATGCCACCATGAACCATGTTAACTCCCACGTTAACTTAGTTAATGTAGAAGTTAACGTGGTACCAGACAGCCTGACCATGCCTTCTTCAAACACGCATAACGTCAGCCACAAAACTCCAAATGAGGTGATTCCAGTGGTATTGGAAAGTGGGATTCCAGAGCTTTCCAAGCATATATGGCACTACATGATTGACACTAAATTTGAGGGAGAAAACCTGCCCCGAAAGTGCAATGATGAACATGGTATCAACCTGTATTAAGGTCAACTGACCTCTTCACCTTCCAAGAAGTGTAACTCGAGTTGTAGAGCTCCAAATGATGCGCTTCTAAAGTCATTGGAAAGTAGACATCCAGGGCTTTCCAACAATGTATAATAGTATGGGGTGGACACTAATTTTGAGCTTCAGAAACTGGCAATAATGAAGCCCTGATCGCTAGCGTTATTGGCAATCAACATTTCCAGTAACGTTGGCATATATGCCAGCGACCATGTTCACTTCAAAGGAGCATAACTTGAGCTACAGAGGTCCAATTGAGGTGATTCCAGTTGCGTTAGAAAGCTGACATTCAGAGCTTTCCAACGATGTATAATACTCTATAGTGGGCATGAAATTGGAGCACAAACAAGAGGCATCTTTTAAGCCCCAAAAACACCAACTGGGTAGCAAGTGCAACGTTAGCCACAATAACTTTAGCACTAACGCCACACTTGTAGCGTTAGAGTGGCTAACTTTAGCACTAACTTTAGCACCTGGACCTCAACTTGACTCACTTTTCTCTCAAGTCCACTTCAAAGCCCAAGCAAGCAAGCCCACAATTGTCAACCAATCAAGACCACAAGAAGCATCTAGAATAGGAATTTTCATTTAATTGTAATTTGCTTTTAATTTCATTTTGTAATTTAGGAGAGCCTATATAAAGGCATTAGTTTTTAC
>NC_029777.3:64806588-64811775 GCF_000817695.3 Arachis duranensis
CATGTGGTATAATCAGTGACCATGCTTCATCTCTTCTCATGAGCAATTGACCAAGGAATTGGCTATTGATCAAGATTTGAGAGATTGAATTACAAGTAATTGTAATTCGATCACTTAAGATTGCCAAGGAGATCAATGAATGATTAAGGAAGAGATGAGAATGAACTTGATCCGGAGGATTGCAATATCTCTTGATCCCAATGTTCATCTTATTTTTAGTTCTTACATTTACTTTTCTTGCCATTTTACTTCTCTGCACTCTATTGCTTTCTTTACTTTTCTGTAAATTTACAATTCCTGCTGCTCATCATCCAAATCTGAATCGTCTAACTAGGATAATCAATTAACCATTAATTGCTTAATCCGTTAATCTCTGTGGGATTCGACCCCACTCTATTGTGGGTTTTACTTGACGACAAATCGGTACACTTGCCGAATGGAGATTTGTTGAGAGACAAATTTTCCCCCGATCACTTTCGAATTTGCTTTTAGTATGGAAGGAAGAATCATTGATCAATATTGTAGCTCATTGACTCCTAAGATAGTAGAAGCACTTGTATGCACCAAAGATTGGCTTAAAGGAGACTTTTTCTCTTCTCTTGCACCTGAGAATTTCGAAGAGCTTGAAAAGGTTGAGTAAGGTAAATTGAATATTAAGTGTCTCTTAAATATATCATATGATAATTTATCAATTCCAATATCTATCTTATATTTTTTCTCTATCAGTTAGCTTGATATATATAGTTTGTTTTGTGCAGATTTGATTTTATCAGAGGACATTACTTGTTCAGTGGGTCTAGGTTCAATTATGCTCGAAGATGACTAGAAAGTCTTGATTGTTTATGTTTTCTTTAGTTATGTTCTAAACACTTAGGTATTAGACTTAATGGACAAATGTTTTAAATAACTTGGTAGGATTTAATTACTTATTTTTATTCTTATTTCAATTTTTTTATCTTGTTACTTGTATTCTAAAAATAATTTAGAAATCGAAGCGGTGAAGTTGTGAATGCATATTATTCAACAGTGTTTGATGGGTTTGGAAATTTGCATATAATGATTCAAATCTTGTTGCAATTGGTTCAACTCTTGTGATGAGCGGATAATTTATGTTTATCTATGTTTTTGTCTTTATTACATGATCATTAGTGTCTAGTGTCTATGTCTTAAGGCTTTGAATAATTCCATGAATCCTTCACCTCTCTTAAATGAAAAAATGTTTTTAATACAAAAGAACAAGAAGTACATGAGTTTTGAAATTGTCCTTGAAATTAGTTTAATTATATTGATGTGGTGACAATAATTTTTATTTTCTGAATGAATGCTTGAACAGTGCATGTTTTTGATCTTGCTGTTTATGAATGTTAAAATTGTTGGCTCTTGAAAGAATGATAAAAGAAGAGAAATGTTATTGATGATCTGAAAAATCATAAAATTGATTCTTGAAGCAAGAAAAAGCAGTGAAGAAAAAGCTTGAAAAAAAAAAGTGGCAAAAAAAGCAAGCAGAAAAAGCCAGTAGACCTTAAAACCAAAAGGCAAGGGTAAAAAGGATCCAAGGCTTTGAGCATCAATGGATAGGAGGGCCCAAGGAAATAAAATCCAGGCCTAAGCGGCTAAATCAAGCTGTCCCTAACCATGTGCTTGTGGCATGCAGGTCCAAGTGAAAAGCTTGGGACTGAGTGGTTAAAGTCGTGATCCAAAGCAAAAAGAGTGTGCTTAAGAGCTCTGGACACCTCTAACTGGGGACTTTAGCAAAGCTGAGTCACAATCTGAAAAGGTTCACCCAGTCATGTGTCTGTGCCATTTATGTATCCAGTGGTAATACTGGAAAAGAAAGTGCTTAGGGCCACGGCCAAGACTCATAAAAGTAGCTGTGTTCAAGAATCAATATACTTAACTAGGAGAATCAATAACACTATCTGAACTCTGAGTTCATATAGATGCCAATCATTTTTAACTTCAAAGGATAAAGTGAGATGCCAAAACTGTTCAGAAGCAAAAAGCTACAAGTCCCGCTCATCTAATTAGAACTAATATTCATTGATATTTTGAGATTTATAGTATATTCTCTTCTTTTTATCCTATTTTATTTTCAGTTGCTTGGGGACAAGCAACAATTTAAGTTTGGTGTTGTGATGAGCGTATAAGTTATACGCTTTTTGGCATTGTTTTTAGGTAGTTTTTAGTAGGATCTAGCTACTTTTAGGGATGTTTTCACTAGTTTTCATGCAAAATTTACATTTCTGGACTTTACTATGACTTTGTGTGTTTTTTTTTGTGATTTCAGGTATTTTCTGGCTGAAATTGAGGGACTTGAGCAAAAATCTTATTCAGGCTGAAAAATGACTGCTGATGCTGTTGGATTCTGACCTCCCTGCACTCGAAATGAATTTTCTGGAGCTACAAAACTCCAAATGGCACGCTCTCAAAGGCGTTGGAAAGTAGACATCCAGAGCTTTCCAAAAATATGTAATCGTCCATACTTTGTTCGAGCTTAGATGACGCAAATTGGCGTTCAATGCAAGTTCCATGCTGCATTCTGGAGTAAAACGCCAGAAACACGTCACAAACCAGAGTTAAATGCCAAAAACACGTTACAACTTGGCATTTAACTCCAAGAGAAGCCTCTGCACGTGTAAAGCTTAAGCTCAGCCCAAGCACACACCAAAGTGTGCCCCGAAAGTGGATTTCTACATTTAGACTTATTTCTGTAAACCCTAGTAACTAGTCTAGTATAAATAGGATATTTTACTATTGTATTAGACATCTTTGGTCTCAGTTTTAATCAATTGTTCATCTTAGGAGACTATTGATCACGTTTTGGAGGCTGGCCTCTTGGCCATGCCTGGACCAATATCACTTATGTATTTTCAACGGTGGAGTTTCTACACACTATAGGTTAAGGTGTGGAGCTCTGCTGTACCTCAAGTTTTAATGCAATTACTATTATTTTCTACTCAATTCAGCTTATTCTTGTTCTAAGATATTCGTTGCACTTCAACATGACAAATGTGATGATCCGTGACACTCAACATCATTCTCACATATGAACGCGTGACTGACAACCACTTCCGTTCTACCTTAGAACGAGTGAGTCTCTCTTGGATTCCTTAATCAGAATCTTCGTGGTATAAGCTAGAACCCTTTGGAAGCCATTCTTGAGAATTCGGAAAGTCTAAACCTTGTCTGTGGTATTCCGAGTAGGATTCAGGGATTGAATGACTGTGACAAGCTTTAAACTCATGATTGTTGAGCGTAGTGACAGACGCAAAAGAATCAATAGATTCTATTCCGACATGATCGAGAACTGATAGATGATTAGCCGTGCTATGACAAGAGCATTTGGACTATTTTCATTGAGAGGATGGGAAGTAGCCATTGACAACGGTGATGTCCTACATACAGCTTGCCATGGAAAGGAGTAAGAAGGATTGGATGAAAGCAGTAGGAAAGCAGAGATTCAGAAGGAACATAGCATCTCCATACACTTATCTGAAATTCCTACCAATGAATTACATAAGTATCTCTATCTTTATTTTATGCTTTATTTATTTCAAAATTTCGAAAACCTTTATAATCATTATAATCTGCCTGACTGAGATTTACAAGATGACCATAGCTTGCTTCATACCAACAATCTCTGTGAGATCGACCCTTACTCACGTGAGGTTTATTACTTGGATGATTCAGTGCACTTGCTGGTTAATTGTGCGAAGTTGTGACAAAGTGTGATTCACGTTTGAGAGCGCTACCAAGTTTTTGACGCCATTGTTGATGATCACAATTTCGTGCACCATCTTGCATCATTGAAAATTTATGCTGCTCAAATGTTGCATCAGTTAAAGAAGAACGATAAAAAGTGTGATGATTTAACAAAGGAAAATAGGTTAATGGAGGTTCTATAGTCTAGTGAGAAGGAAAGTGCACATATGATTGCTAAAGAGACTAGACTTGATTTTTCAACATTGGTTTGTGAATGAGATTGTGGAGTGGACTATGCCTTGTTTGAACAGGGAAGGTGTTGAAGAAAAATAGAAGTGTTTGGTTTATACAATGGAAGAAATTTCATTATTCACAAATGTTACGTAAAAAAGGTAAAAATTTGGGTTTTTTATGTAAAAAATTGATTTGTGTAAAAACCAGTTTTTGGATGTAAAACCAATTTTTTGGTATAAAAACCAAATTTTTGGTATAAAAACCGGTTTTTTTATGTAAAAACTGGTTTTTTGATGTAAAAACAGATTTTTTAATTCAAAACCAATTATTTTTTTTTTAAATTGGTTTTTATTTTAATAACCAATTAAAAACTGGCCTTTAAATTTTTTAACCGGTTAATAACTGGTTTTGTCATGTAAAATCAATTTGGTTAATTAACCTAACCTAAATATTTGGTTAACAAAAAGAAAGTTTGGTTTTTTGACTATATCCATAACCATGTATAGCCCTAGTTACTCAACACCTTATATACTAATAATTGAAAAAAACTATAAACCCAAAATTTCTCCTATCAACCAAACAATGTCATGAAGAACCCAATACTGTAATTAGTTAGTGATGTTTGAACAGTTGTATTAAAATTTAAACCTCTAAATTCTAAATCCTAAATCATAAATCCTTCCTAAAAAACCAAAATGCATTGGGGTACTGGTGCACGAATTTGTGATTCGCACAACTAACCAGCAAGTGCAGTGGGTCGTCCAAGTAATACCTTACGTGAGTAAGGGTCGATCCCACGGAGATTATTGGTATGAAGCAATCAATGTTTATTTTATTGATCTTAGTCAGGAGGTCAATAAGGTGAGTTGGATTTAATTGTAAGAAGTCAAGTATTTAAAATTGTAAGTTAAAATAATAGAGAATAATAGCGTTACTTGTTGTGCAGTAATGGGGAATATGTTGGAGTTTTGGAGATGCTTTGTCCTCTGAATTCCTGCAATGTAATATTTAACTCAATTATTTGTAAAGCACGTCTACGGCAAGCTGCATGTAGGGCGTCACCATTGTCAGTGGCTACTTCCCATCCTCTCAGTGAAAACGTTCCTATGCTCTGTCACAGCACGGCTAATCATCTGTCGGTTCTCAATCAGGTTGGAATAGAATCCATTGATTCTTTTGCGTCTGTCACTAACGCCCAGCCCTCAGGAGTTTGAAGCACGTCACAGTCATTCAATCCCGGAATCCTACTCG
>NC_029777.3:64812491-64813147 GCF_000817695.3 Arachis duranensis
AAACTTAAACTGTTGCTTGTCCTCAAGCAACTAGATAAATAAAATAGGTTTTAACAGAAATAAAGAAGTAATAATATTCTCAAGTTTTAAATGAAGCTCAGATTCTTATTAGATGAGCGGGGCTTGTAGCTTTTTGTCTCTGAACAGTTTTGGCATCTCCCTGTATCTTTAAATTTTCAGAATGATTGGTATCCTTAGGAACTCAGAATTCAGATAGTATTATTGACTCTCCTAGTGTAGTATGTTGATTCTTGAACACAGTTATTTTATGAGTCTTGGCCGTGGCCCTAAGCACTTTGTCTTCCAGTATTACCACCGGATACATAAATGCCACAGACACATAACTGGGTGAACCTTTTCAAATTATGACTCAGCTTTGCTAGAGTCCCCAGTCAGTGGTGTCCAGAGCTCTTAAGCACACTCTTTTGCTTTGGATCACGACTTTAACCACTTAGTCTCAAGCTTTTCACTTGCACTTTCATGACACAAGCACATGGCTAGGGACAGCTTGATTTAGCCGCTTAGGCCTGGATTTAATTTCCTTAGGCCCTCCTATCCATTGATGCTCAAAGCCTTGGATCCTTTTTACTCTTACTTAGTGCTCATGGCTTGTTTTTTTTTTTTTTTTGAACTGCTTTTTCTTGCTTCAAGAATCA
>NC_029777.3:64813242-64814070 GCF_000817695.3 Arachis duranensis
CTTTCAGGAGCCAATATTCATCAAATTCAAAGTACATATTATGCACTGTTCAAGCATTCATTCAGAGAACAAAAAGTATTGCCACCACATATAATTAATTATAATTTTTATTATTAAGAACTCGAAAAATATAGATTACTTCTTTATTCTAAAAAAATCTACTACTTTATTCATGCCTGATGATGATGAGAAAAATAAATTATAGCTTAATTGGAAATAAAATCAAAATAGACATGCTAATTACTACTAAATATCTCCTAAGGTGAATTTTTATAATACTATCACTAAGCTAAAGCAGAAAAATTGAAACTCAGCAACCTGTTGTTTTGAGGAGTAGGTGTTCCTCTAATCTGTGGGGTGTTGTTCAAGGATTAATTTTTGGCGCTTCAGCTCCCTTAGATCACGCCCTTGCTCCTCTTGTTCCTTGAGCAGTTTGCAAATCATGCTATTTTGATTATTCTGTTCTTCCTTTATTTGATCCATAGCTTCTTGCAATCTGGAAATAGAAGCCTCAAGATGTTCCCAATATTCGAATTGGGGCAGTTCTGGGAGGGCTTCTTGTGCTCTCCTCTTAGCTGAATCCTCTTGCTGCTGTTGTCTGATGATTGATATTCCAGTGATTGGCCTTTCAATTGGGATATACTCTGTTATTCCCATCTTTACTCCAGCATCCTTGCAGAGCATAGAAATTAAGCTGGGATAGGCCAATCTGGCGTCCTTGGAATTCCTGTTTGCTATTTTGTATAGCTCACAAGAGATCAGCTGATGCACTTCTACTTCTTTTCCCAACATGATGCAGTGAATCATTACTGCTCTTTTAATAGTGAC
>NC_029777.3:64821751-64841784 GCF_000817695.3 Arachis duranensis
TGACGTGTTTTGGGCGTTCAACTCCGGATAATGACGTTTTTCTGGCGTTTAACTCCAGACAGCAGCATGAACTTGGCGTTTAACGCCAAGTTACGTCGTCTATCCTTGCGCAAAGTATGGACTATTATATATTTCTGGAAAGCCCTGGATGTCTACTTTCCAACGCCGTTGAGAGCGCGCCAATTGGACTCCTGTAGCTCCAGAAAATCCATTTCGAGTGCAGGGAGGTCAGGATCCAACAGCATCAGCAGTCCTTTTTCAGCCTAAGTCAGATTTTTGCTCAGCTCCCTCAATTTCAGCCAGAAAATACCTGAAATCACAGAAAAACACACAAACTCATAGTAAAGTCCAGAAATATGATTTTTGCCTAAAAACTAATATTATTTTACTAAAAACTAACTGAAACATGCTAAAATCTACATGAAATTACCCCCAAAAAGCGTACAAAATATCCGCTCATCAGGTACCAACATACAAAACACTAATAATTTAAATGTAAACGAAATCCTAAATTCCTCCTATAAACAAAAAAATGCCATGAGGTGCTCAATGCTGTAAACTTTAATAATTCAAAAAAAAATCCTAAACCCTAAATTTCTCGTATCAACCTAACAATGCTAAAAAGAACCCAATACTAAAAACATTAATATCCTTTACTTAGTGATGTTTGAACAGATGTATTGAAATTTAAAACTCTAAATTCTAGATCCTAAATCTCTCAAATAAACCCCATTTTTAGGGTTTATCTTTTATTGAATCTAGAGTATTTTGTCAACATTTTCTCACACTTATTCAATGAAATAGCATGGTTTTGTGATTCTTCCCTAATTTGTGTTTAAATGGGAAAACATGCTTTTAGACCCTTAATTTGATGATTTTTTTTATCTTTCTTTGATTCCACTAGATGCCTTGATTCGTTTGTTAAGTGATTTCAGGTTGAAAAGGCTAGGAATAGATCAAAGGAGTGAAGATGAAAGCATGCAAAATGGAGAACACGTGATAAAACCAAAGATTTGGTTTCATTCATCCACGCGCACGCGCAACAGACGCACACGCGTGGATTATAAAAACCCCACGGATGCGCACGCGTGCTGTACGCGTACGCGTCGGTGCTGGCATGTGATTTTTAAGTAAAATCGTGCTTGGAAAATTCACAGAGGCTGTGGGGCCCAGTTTAGAACCAACTTTGGTGCCAAAATTCTTAAAAGGACCAAGGATTTGAGGGGAAGGCATCATTCCACTCATTACACCCACTACATACTTTAGATCTAGTTTTGGCTTAGTTTTCTAGAGAGAGAAGCTCTCTCTTCTCTCTAGAATTAGGATTAGGTTAGGATAGAATTTCTTAGATCTAGGTTTTAATTCATGCTTTCATGTACTTCTACCTTTAAATTCTATGTTGCTACATCTTGTTCTTCTATTCTTTTGTTGTAATTTCTTCTTTTTTGCTTCCATACTTTGTTGTTGAATTACTCTTGTTCCTTTTATTTTCTTTTAATGTAATTTGAGGTAATTCATGTTAATTGTGTTTTCTTTGATTGTTGTTGTTAATTCTTTGTAATTAGTTGTTGTTAGATCTTGTTATTGTTGTTCTTGCCTTGGGAAGCTAACTTAGGAACTCTTGAGTCACTAATGTCCAAGTAATTGATGATTGGGAGCCGTTGACTCTAGCCATCACTAATTGATTTAGTGGATAGCTAGGACTTATGGACTTGGATTGATATAGCTCATTTGACTTTCCTTTACTAGTTAGAGGATGATTTAACGGGATTGATCCTTGCCAATTATCATGTTGTGGTTAGTGATAGCGATAGAGATCCTTGACCACCAAACCTTGCAAAGACCATTTTATCATTTGCATTTCATTGCCATTTACTCTTCTTATTTCTTATCCAAAATCCCAAAATATACAACTCATAACCAATAACAAGAACACTACCCTGCAATTCCTTTGAGAAATGACCCGAGGTTTAAATACTTCGATTATTAGATTTATTAGGGGTTTGTACTTGTGACAAACAAATTTTTGTATGAAAGGATTATTGTTGGCTTAGAAACTATACTTGCAACGAGATTTTATTTGTGAAATTCTATACCATCAATCATTCATTCATCAAAATGGTGCCGTTGCCGGGGAAATTGCAATGGTGTTATGTTGTTGGTTATTATATATATGTGAATATTGTGTATAGCTTGCTTTTCGGATTGCTTGTTAGTTTTTGCTAGTTTTAGGGCTTTGTTTCATTTCTTCTTATTAGCTTTTGTTTCTTATTTTTTCTTTTCATTATGAATTTTCACTTTGTCTATGAGTGTGATCAAGGAAGTGGGAGCTACAATGAGGATGTGTATCAAGGATGGAACAATCAAAGGTGGGAGGAGCCAAATGCATATGATCAATCCTCACGGCAACAACCTCCACCAAGGAACCATGAACAAGAGCCATTCTATGATTTTTTTTGGTGTCTTGAGCCATTCTATGTTGCCTACAAATCAAATGGCTATGGTGAATCTCCTTGTGACTATCAAGAACCACCACTGTATGCCTATGAACCCCCTCCTCAACATTGCTCTCAACCATACTCACAAGCCCCCTACCACCAAACACCTCTATTTGACCTTAATCCTTATCCACCATACCAACCACCTTTTGAACCATATGAGCCATACATGGAACCACCATGCCAATATCAATACTCCCAAGAACTACCTCAATACACACCACCTCCATACCCTTATCAAGAAGAACCACCTTCCTACCATGAACTCTTTCTCCAAAATGATGAACCCTCCCATCCACCCCAATCCTCAACAGATGAAACCCTTGGCCTTATACTTCAAGGGCAAAGAGAGATGCAAAGGGAGACACTAGAATTTGTGGCTACCTTGACCGAGGTAGTAAGCCGATTAGCCTCCCAATGCTTGAACATTCAAGGCACTCCCATGACCACATATGGGGAATCACTTGAAGAACATAGCATGAAGGAGAGATTGGAAACTCCGGTAGAGAAGGAAGAATGCTATATTGTATTAGAACAATTGGAAAAAACTATGATTATTGAAGAATAGGAAGAAGTGGTGGAAGATTTGGGAGATGCGGAACCTCCATGGGAAGCTAGTATCATAGAAAATTCCTCCAAGGAGATTGAATTTGATGTTGAGGAAGAGAGTGCACAACCTCCAAAACCATTCTTGAATGATGACTTGGAAATAATGAAGCAAGGATTGAGTTCCCTTGGTGATGAAGATCATACATCCAACCTTTTTGGTGGTGAATCCTTTGGGCTTGAAGAAACTTCTCTCAATGAAATAGGAAGCAATGTGGAGGTAGATTTCTCTCACGCTTCCGTTTATGACTTGAGTGATGGAGAAGAGCTAGATGAAATTGTTGAACAAAGGATTGAAAGTGAAGAAGTTTGTCAAGAGGTGGAAGTGGTCAAGGATGAACACAAGGGAGTAGAGCTTACTAGCACATTGGAAATACCTCTTCCCAAGCCATCACCATCTATTCTTTCATTCAAGTGGGTAAATTCCTTATACTTAAGCTTTATTATTCCCCTTGAATATGGTTTACTTGAGACAGATGGTCAACTTAGACATATTTATGGCTTTAAGAGTAAAAGGGAGATGGTTAGTGGTTAGAAACATCATTCTAGGTTCATTATGGTTACATGCTCAAAGCTTAATTGTAAGGTTTGGCGTAGAACTAGATTGCTTGGGTTTCAGATGATGTTTGGTAACTTGAATGAGAATTCCAGGACTATGTAATAATCCCATATTTCATGAGTTCTTTTGTGCTTAGTTTTAGTGATTTATACAATCCTTCACCTACTTATTCACATTAATTACATGGTTTTACTTTCCCTTCCTTATTACGTGATGTATGCGAAAAACATCTTTCCTAGGCTTTAAAATTAATTATTTTAATTACCTTTATTTCCATTCGATGCCGTGATTAGTGTGTTGAGTAGTTTCAGATTTTCTAAGGCAGAATGACTTAAAGGATGAAAAAGGAAACATACAAAATGGAAGGAGAAGGCAAAACGGAGCTTTAAGGAAACTGGTATCCACGCGACCGCATAGACGACGCGATCGCGTGCCAAAAGCGAAGATGCAGCGACGCGGCCGCATGGACGACGCGATCGCGTGCCAGAAGCGAAGATGCAGCGACGCGGCCGCATGACTGACGCGACCACGCACCTTAAGCAGAATGCATACGACGCGGAAGCGTGACTGACGCGACCGCGTGGCAAGGAAAAGCTCCGAATGACGCGACCGCGTGACAGAGGCCACGAATCAGAATTTACAGAATACGCCCCAGCGATTTCTGAAGCCCTTTTTGGCCCTGATCCAGGTACAGACAGCATAGACTAGAGGCTATAAAGTGGGGGAATGCATCCATTCATGGGGAGGCTTTTTCATAATTTACTTTCAATGATTTAGATTTAGTTTTGAGGGAGGTTCTCTCCTCTCTCTCTCTTAGGATTTACGACTTCTCTTTGTTTTTAAGAGTGACTCTCGATCCAGGTTTTATATTCCTTTGTTTTAAGATTACTTTTCACTTTATTTAGTTATCCCAGCATTTGAGTTAATTATTTACTTTTATAATTTAATTTATGAATTATTCCATGTCACAGATTATTGTGTGAATTAATAATAATTGAGGTATTTTCAGTTTATGATGGCTTGCTTTTATTTACGTTACCATTGCTTCCGATCTGAAGATATTTTATTCCAGCAATTTACTTTTTTCTCCTTTTGGCCTTGGTTAAGAAATCAGTAACTCAACAGTTATCAAACTCAGCGTAAGTGATAATCGTTATCTTGCTAATTGAACTGAACTTCAATAATCCCAACTTTTTCTTAGGAAATAAATAGGATTCGAAGGTCAAACTAATTAATCCCTTGACTTACCTTTGCTTCAAAGGATAACTAAGTGGAATTAAGATACAACTTTCATTATTGTTGAGGGGGATAACTAAGTTGGACTTCTAATTTCTCTCATCTTGCCAAAAGTTGCTTTACAGTATTTATTTATTTTAATTGCCATTTAATTTATTTGCCATATTTATTCTTTATTCTCAAAACCCCAATTTTACCTTTTTCATAACCAATAATAAGAACATACCTCCCTGCAATTCCTTGAGAAGACGACCCGAGGTTTAAATACTCGGTTAACAATTTATTTAGGGGTTTGTTACTTGTGACAACCAAAACGTTTATACGAAGGAATTTCTGTCGGTTTAGAGACTATATCTACAACGCGACTGTTTTTATGAAATTCTTTACTGGCAAAAATCCCGACTCATTTACCTCATTCTTATTCTCCTTTGCTGCTTTGAGTTTCCTTTGTTATTTGCCTATCTGCTTTCCTATTTTTATCCATATTCTGCTTTTCCATCTTTTAGGATGTCTACCTCACAGAGGAAGGGAAAAGGCAAGGTTACTGGCAAGCGCAAAAGAGGCAATTCCTCCCAGTCCATCATTGACCTAATGCATGATTCTTCATGGCGGAAGAAGAACTTTACACAGCAGGAACAGGCTAACCAGCTGCTCCCTGCAAATGATTCTATCAAATTTGCAAACTGGTACTGTGAGCTGAAGTATCCGGCGTTTGCAAACTCCAGAAATCTATACCTGGAAAGAACTCTGAAAATTCCAGAAGCACTCCAGCAGTACACCACTGAGCAAATCAAGCAAAGAGGCTGGTTCTTTCTGGAAAGGGCACTGACAAAGGTCAATGCATCTTGGGTTAGGGAATTCTACTACAACTACTACCTCACTACCCTAGGTGCAGTGAACCTGAGAGGGAAGCAGATATTGGTCACTGAGGAGGCCATCGAGGACATTCTACAGCTCCCACCTAAGTCCGACCAGCCGGATGGTTACAAACAGGCTGAGGAGGACATGCGTTTCTTGAGGTTTGACTGGGACACTATCAAGGCCAGGATAGCTCTAGACCCGACTGTTCCTTGGGAGATGGGTCAGGACACCACCCTGCCCAAGGGTATCAAGCGGGTGTACCTAAATGATGAGGTTCGGTTATAGTATCAGATCTTGAGCAATTATGTGATGCCGAGTACTCATGAGACAGAGATTCCAGCTGCCATGATCACCCTCCTATGGTGTGTGATGGAGGGTAAGGACCTTTATCTACCGTGCCTCATCCGGCATTATATGGCCAGGGTCCACGTCCGCGGCACTCTCCCTTTTCCTTATCTGATTACACAGCTAGGCCGTCGAGCTGACGTGCCATAGGAGGATGCCAATGCGAGACCACCAGCGGTAGACTGCAGGAAGATCATTCCTCACAGCAGGAACTTCCTCGCTTTGGGCTACAGACCACCACCTTTCACTGCTACTGATGAGACAGCTCCACCGTCTGCCGGCCCCTCTTCATCCACCGCTGCCCCTGCTGCCACCACTGCACCTCAACTTGCCTCAAAGCCCATTTACCGCCTCGTGCGTCGCCTATTCCGACAGCTTGATCAGATGGAGCGCCGTAACCGGCGCCGGTATGAGAGGTTGGAGCGTCGCAGCAGGCGACGCTATTCGCATCTGAAGCTACTGATCTGACAGGGTGCTGACATCCCCTCCGAGCCCGACACACCATCAGAGCCATCAGAGGAGGAGGAGGATGAGCACGAGGATGCGATTCCTTCCCAGGAGGAGACCCATCAGCAGGTAGGCACAGAGCGGGCCGCTCCCCAGGCAGAGGTTCTCCATCAGATTGAGGCTGCAGCTCCGGAGATCCCGATCCAGTCCGCACCTCCTCTAGAACAGCCAGACCCTCAGCCCACCACCTCCATAGAGCCTACAGCTACCATCCCTACCAGTGATGAGATCCCTTCACACCCAACTTGATTGAGCACCAGGGACGATGCTTCATTTTAAGTGTGGGGAGGTCGCCATCTCTGGCGTTTTATTTTGGTGAACCACTACATCTCTTTTCTTTTATTTTGGATATTTTTCTGTATTCTTCCTTTTTATTGTTATTTTATGAGTACTTATACATTGCTACTTTGATGTATTCCTACTCTATTTCTGCATTTTTCATTTTTAGTTCATATTTTAGCTATTTAGTTTATTTTAGTTATTTAGTTTAGTTTGCAATTCTAACTTATTAGTGGATTAATGAGTATAGTTTACTTTTTTTAACATAAGATAGCATAGTCTAAATTGAAAAATATAAAAAGGAAGTAAGCTAAGAAAGTGAACATAACAGATTCCAATCCATAAACCTTGTATATAGCATTTCATGATGTAGTTAAGCTGACAACATTTCATCAAGGAGGAACATTAAAACTTTAAAAGCTACCCTAAATAATTTTGTTTATGAGAATAATGGGAATTTTTAACTAAACCTGTATACAATATATAAATAATATATGATGCTTGAGTTAGAGAACATACAGCCTGTGAGTCTTGAGTTTGATTGTATGGTTGCATTCAAACCATAATTTTATTCCTGTGTGTTTCGCTTCTTTTTATTCTAATGTTCTTTACTTTGCTTTAATCTATATGTCCAATTATAGAATATAGAATATAGATACATACCAAGAGAGTGATTGAGGCCTTATTTGATTTTAACTCACTTTCCCAAAAATAGCCTACCTTTTACATCACCCTTGTTAGCCCCCCTTGAGCCTTTTAAAACCCCTTTATTCTATTTAGCCAAACTACTAGTCTTAAGCAGAAAAACAAAAGAAAACCCCAAGTGAATCCTTGGTTAGCTTAAGATAGAAAATTATAAATAGAGTAAATTGTGGAAAACCTCTTGGGAACATGAATGATAGAAACAAAAGGTAGAAAAGTAAAAAAAAAAAAGTGAAACATGAGCATGTAACAATAAGTGGGATAATATGGGAGAATAGGTAAAGAAGTTTTATTTTGCTAAATATGTATGTAGGTGAGATCTTAGCCTAATTAAAGGATTCACTTATTAGCTCACTTGACCCTATACATAAATCCTTACCTTTACCTTGACCCCATTACAACCTTAATTAAAGACCTCATGACTTTTTGGTATGACTATATTCTATAATTGTTGATTGGTTAGATGAAGAACAAAGCTATAGGAAGTAAGAATGAAAAGAAAAATAGAGTGGATAAACCCAATAAACACTAAGTGACTAGAGAGTAAACACAAAATCCAGTGAGGGTTCTATAACTCATTAACATATATCTGTGCTTATATTTATTAATTGTTTTGCACATTTGTAAATGTTTCCCTTCCCATCTCATTTGCTAAAATGCTTTATTATTTAAGGGTTGGCCATATACATATATATGACTCCTTGAGAATGTGAACTAACTTGATTACATGTAAGCTTTATATATGAGTGAATAAGTTAGAGTTGCATGATGCATCATTCATTTAGGCAGTTGCATTTAAATTAGGTTGCATTGCATGACTTTCCATCACTTTAACCTTAATTATTTACCTTGGATTTAGCATGAGGACATGCTAGTGTTTAAGTGTGGGGATGTTGATAAACCCATATTTCATGAGTTCTTTTGTGCTTAGTTTTAGTGATTTATACAATCCTTCACCAACTTATTCACATTAATTGCATGGTTTTACTTTCCCTTCTTTATTACGTGATGTATGCGAAAAACATGTTTCCTAGGCTTTAAAATTAATTATTTTAATTACCTTTATTTCCATTCGATGCCGTGATTAGTGTGTTGAGTAGTTTCAGATTTTCTAAGGCAGAACGACTTAAAGGATGAAAAAGGAAACATACAAAATGGAAGGAGAAGGCAAAACAGAGCTTTAAGGAAACTGGTATCCACGCGACCGCATGGACGACGCGATCACGTGCCAGAAGCGAAGATGCAGTGACGCGGCCGCATGACTGACGTGACCGCGCGCCTTAAGCAAAACGCATACGACGCGGAAGCGTGACTGACGCAACCGCGTGGCAAGGAAAAGCTCCGAATGACGTGACCACGTGACCCACGCGGACGCGTGACAGAGGCCACGAATCAGAATTTACAGAATACACCCCAACAATTTCTGAAGCCCTTTTTGGCCCAGATCCAAGTACAAACAGCATAGACTAGAGGCTATAAAGTGGGGGGATGCATCCATTCATGGGGAGGCTTTTTCATAATTTACTTTCAATGATTTAGATTTAGTTTTGAGGGAGGTTTTCTCCTCTCTCTCTTAGGATTTACGACTTCTCTTTGTTTTTAAGAGTGACTCTCGATCCAGGTTTTATGTTCCTTTGTTTTAAGATTACTTTTCACTTTATTTAGTTATCCCAGCATTTGAGTTAATTATTTACTTTTATAATTTAATTTATGAATTCTTCCATGTCACAGATTATTGTTTGAATTAATGATAATTGAGGTATTTTCAGTTTATGATGGCTTGCTTTTATTTACGTTACCATTGCTTCCGATCTGAAGATATTTTATTCCAACAATTTACTTTTTTCCCCTTTTGGCCTTGGTTAAGAAATCAGTAACTCAACAGTTATCAAACTCAGTGTAAGTGATAATCGTTATCTTGCTAATTGAACTGAACTTCAATAATCCCAACTTTTTCTTAGGAAATAAATAGGATTCGAAGGTCAAACTAATTAATCCCTTGACTTACCTTTGCTTCAAAGGTTAACTAAGTGGAATTAAGATATAACTTTCATTATTGTTAAGGGGGATAACTAAGTTGGACTTATAATTTCTCTCATCTTGCCAAAAGTTGCTTTACAGTATTTATTTATTTTAATTGCCATTTAATTTATTTGCCATATTTATTCTTCATTCTCAAAACCCCAATTTTACCTTTTTCATAACCAATAATAAGAACATACCTCCCTGCAATTCCTTGAGAAGACGAACCGAGGTTTAAATACTCGGTTAACAATTTATTTAGGGGTTTGTTACTTGTGACAACCAAAACTTTTGTACGAAGGGATTTCTGTCGGTTTAGAGACTATATCTAAAATGCGACTGTTTTTATAAAATTCATTACTGGCAAAAAATCCCGACGTCACTATGCCACCCGAATGGATTAATGATGATCAACTTGAAGACGGGTGCGAAAACAAGATATGGGATCTCGGGTTGACGCACGAAGGCCAACTATGGGAGCTCATGTCTTTGGTAAAACTTTATCCAAGCTTGGTGAAGATGGTTGGAACTTTTGTCAACCATTTGAGGAGCAAAGATCCTTGGATATTCAAGGATGAGTATAAGCATAAGCCACCATGATAAAGAGCTTCCCAAATGTCCAACTTAAGGATTTAAACTAAACGTGCTAGGTGGGAGACACCCTGCCATAGTAAACTCTTTCCACTCTCTTGTAGCTTTGATTGATAAGTTATTTGAGTTACCATTGTAGGTAGTTTTATCTTCATATAGTTGTTCTAATAATTTGGTTGCTAGTTGCTTATGATGCAAGTTTTCCTTGCTTATATTGAAAACCCTTCAAAAGCCAAAAAGATTTTCGTAATTTTGCATTTTTTTATTAGTTTTGAGTTGTAGGTAGTGTTAGGGATATTTTAGGCTATTTTTAGTACTTCAGAAAAAAAAAGGGGCAAGGATGCGTATGCAAGCTGTACGCGTACGCGTCAATACATGGCGGCAGCCCCATACATGAATCTAGAGAGTTGGGCTAACACACAAACATTAAGCTTCTAACACAAGCTGCACCCCATGCGGACGCGTACATCACACGTATGCATCGATGCGTTGGTGCAGCACCCATACTTATGACCCGATAGTTGTGCTAACTCGGGGCCAACAATATGCCTCTGGCCCAACTCTCAACCTACACGGACGTGTACATCACACGTACGTGTCAACGTGCACTTTCCCCATCCGCGCTTAAGCGTACATGACGCTTCCGCGACCCTCATCTCTCCGCCCACCTGCACGGACGCGCACAGGGTGCGTACGTGCGGATTTGAAATCCATAACCACCAAGGATGCGAGAACCCTAACACTCGCATCCCTCAACCCCTTCCCTCTTCCAACGTTCTTTCTCTCTTCCCTCCATAACCACCTCCACTTCTACTTACTCTGCCCGCCACCGTCCGGCGAGCTCCCCACCGCTGCCGAAACACCGCAACCCCTCATTTCCCCTTCTCTCTTCTCTTCCCTCTTCTCTCCTCACCTCTGCCCCTCTCCTCCACTCTATCTCACCGTTTCGCCTTCTGCCTCCGCCAAGCACCGCTGTGACCAACCATTATCACCGGCGGCCTCCACCCACAACCACCAACCCTTATCAATCTTTCTTTGCTTCCCCCAGTCGCACTCATTCCTCTTCGTCCCTACTCTACGACTCTGCCACATCTGCGCCACCGCAAACCACTAAACCGTCACCATTTCTGGGCGATGCTACTGCCTTCTCTCCCCATTTCCCAGTCCTCCATTCTGTCTTTGCTACCATTCCAGGTTCCCTATCTTCCCCTGCCTTCTGTTCTGTCTTTTTATTTTCTTTTATTTATTTTACTATTGTTATTTTAGTTAGATTAGTGATTGATTCTGCTTGTTAGGGTAGATAGAAATGTATACTGTTAGGTAGCTAGGTTGTTAATAAACCACTATTTCATGGTTTATATTGTATTTAATTGAGTGGTTTTATCAATCTTTTCACCCACTTATTCATAGGATTTGCATGTTTTTAAAATTCCCTCCTAGTTTAGTTCTGTGATTGAAAACATGCTTCTTTGGTCTTAATTTAGCTAATTTTAATCCTCTCTTATTACCATTCGATGCCTTGATCTGTTTGTTAAATGTTTTAGGCTTCATAGGACAGGAATAGCTTAGAGAATGAAGAGGAAGTGTGCAAAGATGGAATGAACAAAAAGAATTGAGGAGATGACCAGCGAGAAGTGACGCGGTCGCATGGCTCACGCGACCGCGCGAAAATGGAAGAAATCAGAGTGACGCGATCGCGTGCCTGACGCGATCGTGCAGATTGGAAGCTGCACGAACGACGCGAATGCGTGGACGACGCTCACACGTGATACGAAAAACGCTGAGTGACGCGATCACGTGGACGACGCAGACGCGTGACGTACGCGATCTGCAGAATTACAAAAGTCGTTGGCAGAGATTCTGGGCCGCATTTCAACCCAGTTTTTGGCCCAGAAACACAGATTAAAGTCAGAGAACATGCAGAGACTCAACATGCTTTTGATAATTAACAATTTTAGTTTTAGATGTAGTTTTTAGAGAGAGAGGTTCTCTCCTCTCTCTTAGGATTTAGGATTAGGATTCCTCTTAAAGGAGTTAGGATTTCTTTTAATCACTTCAGGATTATTTCATCTTCATAATCAAGTTCAATGTTCTTTTTGTTTATTTTCTCAATTTGATTTATGGACTCCATGTTAGGATTGATTTTCTTATTTAATATACATTATTGAGATGTTTTCATATATATGATTTTAATTCAGCTTTCTACATTCCTGGCTTTGGTTGATTAATTGGTGACTCTTGAGTTATCAAACTCATTGTTGATTGAAAATTGGAATTCTTCAAGAATTGATTCGAGATCCAATAACTCTAACTTTTCCCAAGAAAAGACTGGGACTTCAGGATTCGAATTAATTCATCCACTTAACTTACCTTCATAGTTAGAGGTTAACAAAGTGGGAGAAAAAATCCAATTCTCATCGCAATTAATAAGGATAACTAGGATAGGACTTCCAACTCTTATACCTTGCCATGAGATTTTATTATTGTTAATTTATTTTACTTATCATTTAAATATACCTATGCCCATTCCCCAAACTTCAAAACCCCGATTTACAATCTTCATAACCAATAATAAGAACATACCTCCCTGCAATTCCTTGAGAAGATGACCCGAGGTTTAAATACTCGGTTATCAATTTTAAAGGGGTTTGTTACTTGTGACAACCAAAACGTTTGCACGAAAGGATTTCTGTTGGTTTAGAATCTATATCTACAATGCGACTATTTTTATAAAATTCCTTACTAGCAAAAATTCCAACGTCAAAATGGCGCCGTTGTCGGGGAATTGCAAACGTGTGCCTTATTATTGGTCATTGTAAATATTTTTCAAAAATATATATATATATATTTTTTTTTCTTTTACCTGCTTATTTGTTTCTCCTTTTTCCCCCTTATTTCTGATAACTACTATGAATTCTCACCCCTCTCGCTTTGAGTTTAGTTCTAATTTTGTTGCAAGGAATGGAAGCTATAACAGGAATATGCATCAAGGTCAAAGCAATCAAAGATGGACGGAGCCAAGAGGATCTGATCAACCCTTTAGGCAACAACACCCTCCCAGATATCACAGACAAAGACTATCCTACAATGCATACCAAGCTGATAGATATGGTGGACCGCTTAGTAGATACCAACAAGCCCCACCGTATACTCAGAGACCATCCTCACAACATTACTTTGAACCACCACACTCACAAGCCCCTTTCCACCATTCACCTCTATATGACCCCAATTCTCATTCACCACACCAACCACCATATGAACCATACCCAAAACCACCACCTCAATATACATCATCTCCATATCCTTATCAAGAGGAACCAGTTCCGTGTTATGAACCTTTTCTCCCAACAAATGAACCCTCATATCCACCCCAAACCTCCATGGAAAGCAAACTTGCCTCTATCACTAGTCTCACCTCTACTCTTCAAGCACTTATATCCCGCATGGGCCAACCCTCTACACCCAATATTCAACCCTCAAGCTCCACTGCACTTCCATCTCAACCACATAATGATCCACCCATCCCATCACCACCATCCATGGAAGAACACCAACATCCATCAATCCAAGAGCAACATGATCCTACTGATACTATTGACATAGAACAAGAGAGAAAGGATCATCTTCGCAAATCCATACTTCATAAGGAGCTAGAGGAAGCACTAAAGGTGAAGGTAGTAGAGACCCTTGAAGTTGACAGCGCAGTTGAAGAACCAATGAAGGAAGACAACAAGGAGGATTTTGTGCTTGAAGGTGAAGAAATAGTTGAAAAGAAAATCATCGAGGACGAATACGATTGCATACTTAAATACCTAGATCAAAAAAGAAATCGATTACCTTTCCGACGTTTAGACATTCAAAGAACCCCAATGGTTTCATGTGGGAAATCTACTGAAGAATGTAACAAGAAGGAGAAATTGGGCACTCCGGTGGATAGTGAGCAGCACGATTTGATATTGGAACAAGTGGAGGAAGCCAGAATTATTGAAGAAGAAGAGGAGGCAGTGGTTGAAGACTTAGGAGATGCTGAACCTCCATGGGAAAGTCAAGTTATAGAGCATCCTTCAAAGACGTTTGAAACTGATGTTGAGGAAGGTGTACAACCTCCAAAGCATATCATAGTTGAAGACTTTGAAGGAGACGATCAAGAGATGGATTCAATCATTGACGAATTCTTATCTACATTTGAATCCTCTTCCATTGGACTTGATATGGAGTTTAAAGAAGATGAAACACAACATCCCATGCCCTTGGTGAACAATGAAGAAGAAATTAAATTGGAAGAAATTTACCAAAAGGAAGAGGTTGATATTGAAGATTACAAAGAGGTGGAAGATGTCGAAGAAGAGCACAAGGGAGTGGAGCTTGCATGTTCATTAGAAACACCTCCCCCTAAGTTGCCATCATCCTTCACAACATTCAAGTGGGTAAAATTCATATCCCTTAGCTTTCTAATTCCACTTGAATATGGGCTACTGAAGACGGATGGTCAACTTATAGCTCTCTGTGGTATTAAGAGTAAGAAGAAGATGGTTAGTGATAAGATTTATCCTGCAAGGTTCAACATGGTTGTGTGCTCAACATTTCAATGCAAAGGTTGGTGTAGAGCTCAACTGAATGGGTCTAAGAAGTTGTCTGGCTGCTTCAGTGAGAATTCAGACTGTTTGCCACCCAGATGGAACAATATTGCTCAACAAGAAGACGGGTGCAAAAGCAAGATTTGGGACCCCAGAATTCAATCTAGAAATCAACACTCTTGGGGCCTTGTCACTTGCTTTAACTTGCTTGAAGGCTTTCTGCACCTTGTTTGGGACCCCGGAGGCTACTGGAACTCCAAACATTGGTGGAGATTTCTGGATGAGTTCAAGCACAAGCCGCCATAACAGGAAGCTCCTCAATTGTCCAACTTAAGGACTTTAACTAAAACTGCTAGGTGGGAGACAACCCACCATGGTATGATCGTTCTCTTTTTAGTTTTAATTTTAGTCTGTTTTTGAATTTTTATTGAACCTGCAATTTTTTCATGACATTCATTGCATTTTGCATTCTGCATACTGCATAAAAAAAGGAAAACACGCACGCGATGCGGCAGCGACGCTGACGCGTCCGCATCACTAGTGCGTTGGGAAGAAAAGAATTGAATAGAGAGTCACGCGAGAGCGTGGCTGGAGGCGCGCCATTAGCATAATTTGACCCAACGCAACCACGTTGCTCACGCGACCGTGTCATGTGGAACTTTGGCCTCCCACGCGACCGCGTCACCCACGCGGCCGCGTGCCATGAGAATCGACGTCAAAAAGGTGCATGGCCGAAAGTTGTGCTGGAATTGGGTTGTACTCGTACTAGAAGCCCAAGCCCTCCCACGCAAACGCGTGCCCCACGCAGCTGCGTCGTCTTTCAAAAATGGCCATCCACGCGATGGCGTCACCCACGCGACCACGTCACCCAGATTTTTGGCAAAATGCAATTCAAACAGAGAGTTATGCGAATGCGAGACTGCACTCGCGCCACTAGCACAAATCAAGTGCGTGATCGCATGACCCACGCGTCCGTGTCGCCTAACCTTATTGCGCACCACGCGGCCGCGTCACCCACACGTCCGCGTCGCCAGCGTCGCACACCTTAACCTAATATGCCAAAATATTTTATCTTTTCTTCCCCAATCCAATTTTTTCCTCCCTCCTTTCTTACTTACTTCTTCTTCCCTTCTTTCCCTTCTCATTCTTCTTATCTTTCATTTTCTTTTACTTAATTGCATACTTTCATTCATTGCATTATTTTCATTGGTGTTAGATTTTTTTTGGGTCATTATTTTTTCTATGTTTTTGTGGATTATTTGAGAATTATATATTACTTTTTAAAGGGTTGCTTGCATGTTCAATTTAATACTTTCAAATAGCTTATTTACCATGCATGCTATGTGTTTGTGAAAACACCCGTATGGCATTGTGCACTATTTTTAAGATTTTTTTTAATCTACTACTATAACTGCTTGCTTTTCACAAAACCCTTTTTATATTTTATTAATTAAATATAATTGTTATTACAAACATGTTGTTAGTTTGAAAGACTTAGTAATCTAACTTGGACATTGAATGCTTGATCTATGCTACTCATGCCTTTGCCAGCATGCCAATAAACATCTTGCATTTAATTGTCATCACATGCACTTACTATATTTCCATTGATGACCTTTCACATGTAGTCATGACCATGTGTTAACATCATTCTTCTTTAATGTGCATTGATTACCACCTTTCCCTCTCTCTTCCTTGCTGGATCCCCTAGCTTTACTTGTTACTTTCTTTTTTTCCCTTTCAGGATGGCCACCAAGAAGGGTAAAGAGAGAAAGCTACTGCCAAACCACCGGCAAGGAAAGGAACACAAAGAGCACTAGCTGAGGAACTACAACCACCCCCATCCACCTACACATCTCAGCATGCACCGAGGATGGTGCAATCTTTAAGTGTGGGGAGGTCAATACCGATCTCCACGGGTTAGTTAGTCCCTTCTCAACACTAATTTTTTTTTTCATTATTGTATTTGCATGTTTGATTGCATGTTTTTTTGTGCATATTTTACCACTTGGTTAAAGTAATATTTTCTTTTTCAAGAAATTTTTATAGTATTTCACTAATTTGAATAAAACTTTTTGAAAAACTTGTTTGAAGAAATATTATTTTAGAACATAGTTTAGAGCTCAAACACACAAAACCAGTGAGATTTTGAGCCTATTTGATTGGTTGCATTTTATCAACCAATATTTTATTTTTGGTGTGTGTTTTTCTCTCTAAAATTGTGATCTTTGTCTTGTTTAATTCTATATTTCCATTGTTTGATGTATGCATGCACTGATATGATTGAGGCCTTTGTTTCACTAAGCTTACATACCCATATGGCCTTACCCTTTCATTATCCTTTGCAAACTAATTTGAGCCTAATATACCCATTTGTTCTTTACTTTAGCTCATTACTAACTCTAAGCGGAAAATAATAATGTCCTTAATTTGAATCCTTGGTTAGATTAGACTATTAAAAATGCTTATGATTTAAGTGTGGGGAAGTTGGGTTTGAAATTATTTGGTTTGAATAATTGGGTGTTGTATATTTTAGTGAAAATATGCAAAATAATAGTTGAGCACATATTATTGCATTCAATACTTTAATCATATGCATTGAGAAAAAAAAGAGTGAAAAAAAAGAAAAAGAAAAGAGCAATTAATAAAAGGGGGACAAATTACCCAAAATAAATAAGTGAAATCAATGCATATGAGCTGTACTCAAAACTTGGAATGCATAAATATGTAGTAAACACAGTTAATGGGAAGTTAGATTTTGTATTTTAATTAAATGAATTGTCTTAAGTTAGGTGGAAAGTTTATGTTAATTAAGGATTCAAATTTTAGTCCACTTGGCCAAATACAATCCTACCTTGACCCTAACCCCATTACAACCCTTAAAAGACCTCTTGATTTGTGTATTGGTGCATTAAATTTTTGTTGATTATTAGATGAAGAGCAAGCTATAGAAAGCAAGATTGGTAGAGAATTGAGAGAATTGACCCTAGACAATTGAGAGTTAGAATGATATACACTACGAGTGAGGGTTCAGTGCTTAACTCTATGTTCCCTGCTTCCATGAGCTATCTTCTTCTTGCAAGTTACTTATATTGTATTTTGTGATTTGAATTAGTGAAATCCAGTTCATATTTATTCTTGAAGGATTTATTTTTTTTCCAAGTAGGTAGAAATATTTTGCATGTAGTTGCATTCACATTCATAGGCTGCATTGCATGAGTCTTGCCTTTCCCTATTCATTTATTTGGTCTCCTTGAGTTTAGCATGAGGACGTGCTAATGATTAAGTGTGGGGAGGTTGATAAACCACTATTTCATGGTTTATATTGTATTTAATTGAGTGGTTTTATCAATCTATTCACCAACTTATTCATAGGATTTGCATGATCTTACAATTCCCTCCTAGTTTAGTTCTATGGTTGAAAACATGCTTCTTTGGTCTTAATTTAGCTAATCTTAATCCTCTCTTATTACCATTCGATGCCTTGATCTGTGAGTTAAGTGTTTCAGGCTTCATAGGGCAGGAATGGCTTAGAGAATGAAGAGGAAGTGTGCAAAGATGGAAGGAACACAAGGAATTGAGGAGATGACCAGTGAGAAGTGACGCGGTCGCATAGCTCACGCGACCGCGCAAAAATGGAAGAAATCAGAGTGACGCGATTGCGTGACTAACGCGATCGCGTGGATTGGAAGCTGCACGAACGACACGAATGCGTGGACGACGCGCACGCCTGATACGAAAAACGCTGAGTGATGCAATCGCGTGGACGACACAGACGCGTGACGTACACGATCTGCAGAATTACAAAAGTCGTTGGCAAAGATTCTGGGCCGCATTTCAACCCAATTTTCGGCCCAGAAACACAGATTAAAGTCAGGGAACATGCAGAGACTCAACATGCTTTTGATAATTCACAATTTTAGTTTTAGATGTAGTTTTTAGAGAGAGAGGTTCTCTCCTCTCTCTTAGGATTTAGGATTAGGATTCCTCTTAAAGGATTAGGATTTCTTTTAATCACTTCAGGAATATTTCATCTTCATAATCAGGTTCAATGTTCCTTTTATTTATTTTCTCAATTTGATTTATGGACTCCATGTTAGGATTGATTTTCTTATTTAATATACATTATTGAGATGTTTTCAGATATATGATTTTAATTCAGCTTTCTACATTCCTGGCTTTGGTTGATTAATTGGTGACTCTTGAGTTATCAAACTCATTGTTGATTGAAAATTGGAATTCTTCAAGAATTGATTCGAGGTCCAATAACTCTAACTTTTCCCAAGGAAAGACTGGGACTTGATGATTCGAATTAATTCATCCACATAACTTACCTTCATAGTTAGAGCTTAACAAAGTGGCAGAAAAAATTCAATTCTCATCACAATTGATAAGGATAACTAGGATAGGACTTCCAGCTCTTATACCTTGCCAAGAGATTTTATTATTGTTAATTTATTTTGCTTGTCATTTAGATATACCTGTGCCCATTCCCCAAAATTCAAAACCCCGATTTACAATCTTCATAACCAATAATAAGAACATACCTCCCTGCACCTTGAGAAGACGACCCGAGGTTTAAATACTCGGTTATTGGTACACGGAATTATTGTTACTTGTGACAACCAAAACAAATTGTGATCATCAATAATGGCTCCAAAGACTTGGTGCTCAATTGCAATCTCAACTCTTTATCACAACTCCGCACAACTAACCAGCAAGTGCACTGGGTCGTCCAAGTAATACCTTACGTGAGTAAGGGTCGATCCCACTGAGATTGCCGACTTGAAGCAAGCTATGGTCATCTTGTAAATCTCAGTCAGGCGGATTCAAATGGTTATGGAGGATAAATGATAAATAAAACATAAAGTAAAGATAGATATACTTATGTAAATTATTGGTGAGAATTTCAGATAAGCGCATGGAGATGCTTTGTCCCTTCCGTCTCTCTGCTTTCCTACTGTCTTCATCCAATCCTTCTTACTCCTTTGCATGGCAAGTTGTATGTTGGGAATCACCGTTGTCAGTGGCTACAGTCCCATCCTCTCAGTAAAAATGTTCAACGCGCTCTGTCACAGCACGGCTAATCATCTGTCGGTTCTCAATCAGGTTGGAATAGAATCCAGTGATTCTTTTGCGTCTGTCACTAATGCCCAACACTCACAAGTTTGAAGCTCATCACAGTCATTCAATCCTTGGATCCTACTCGGAATACCATAGATAAGGTTTAGACTTTCCGAATTCTCA
>NC_029777.3:64841995-64859126 GCF_000817695.3 Arachis duranensis
ATATCTTAGAACAAGAATAAGCTGAATTGAATAGAAAAACAATAGTAATTGCATTAATACTCGAGGTACAGCAGAGCTCCACACCTTAATCTATGGTATGTAGAAACTCCACCATTGAAAATACATAAGAACAAGGTCTAGGCATGGCCGTGAGGCCAGCTCCCAAAACGTGATCAAAAGATTCAAAGATCTCAAGATGAAAATAAAATAGCAAAAGGTCCTATTTGTAGAGAACTAGTAGCCTAGGGTTTACAGAAATGAGTAAGTGACATAAAAATCCACTTCTAAGCCCACTTGGAGTGTGCTTGGGCTGAGCATTGAAGCTTCCATGTGTAGAGACTTTTCTTGGAGTTAAACGCCAGCTTTTGTGCCAGTTTGGGCGTTTAACTCCCATTCTTGTGCCAGTTCCGGCGTTTTACGCCAGAATTCTTGAGCTGACTTGGAACTCCTGTTTGGGCCATCAAATCTCGGGAAAAGTATGAACTATTATACATTGCTGGAAAGCCCAGGATGTCTACTTTCCAACGCAGTTGAGATTGCGCCAATTGGGCTTCTGTAGCTCCAGAAAATCCACTTCGAGTGCAGGGAGGTCAGAATCCAACAGCATCTGCAGTCCTTTTCAGCCTCTGAATCAGATTTTTGCTCAGGTCCCTCAATTTCAGCCAGAAAATACCTGAAATCACAGAAAAACACAAAAACTCATAGTAAAGTCTAGAAAAGTGAATTTTAACTAAAATCTAATAAAAATATAATAAAAACTAACTAAAACATACTAAAAACACACTAAAAACAATGACAAAAAGCGTATAAATTATCCGCTCATCAGTTATCAATTTTAAAGGGGTTTGTTACTTGTGACAACCAAAACGTTTGCACGAAGGGATTTCTGTTGGTTTAGAATCTATATCTACAACGCGACTATTTTTATAAAATTCTTTACTAGCAAAAATCCCAACGTCAGTTGTGGTTAGAGGATTCTAGGCCTGATAATTGCTCCAATATTGTTTACTTTCTGAATGTAAATTGCCTGGTTGCTGATTGGTAATGTCCTATGTATATTCTGTTACCGCTGTGCTGCTTTTTCAATGCTGCCTTGCTGAACTTCAGTTGTGTAAACTGAGCTTGATGCTACCTGAACATATGTAATCCTTACTTCTACCATGTTTGATGTATTTTTGGATTCATATGCATGAATTTTGCTGCTATTTGCTATCCTGAAACATCCGATTTACTACCGGAATGCTGCCCAAATTTCTATAAATTGTTTTGTTTTTAAACTTGCTACTAAAAATTGAAGTTGACACCTTTTAAATTGAGACTTACTCGATTTACACCAAGTTCAATTCTTAGGTTACTTTGATTGGCATTTTCGTGTTTATTTTGATTCCCGTGATATGGATTGAATAAGTTAGTTCAAGGAATTATTTGTCGGATCTCTATGTCGAACAATCCCTTGCCTAACTCATCAGTTGAACCTTCTTGTGTGTCCTCACTTTTCAAGTTAAGTCAACTACCTTATGACTTCTTGGTCAAGGTTCTATTTTCAACTTACTTGACCAATGAAGCCAGTGCTAAGCTCACCATTTGATCTTAACTTGTATTTTTCTTGACTTAGGTCCATTCATTTGCATTAATTGGTACCTTCCACTAGTGTGACCCTTTTTATTTGAAATTGTTTTCAACTTGCTTTAGTCACACAAAGTGCATTTTAATTTTTGCAACACCAATTGTTACAATGTTAGTGACCTTGTGCATTGTTGATGACTTGCTTTCAATTCTATGCTTTTATGCAAATTCATATTTCATCATCAATGACTGCATCATCCTCATGAATGTGAGTGTGCTTGTTTTCCATAACTTTGAACTTCTCTTGATTGAGCCAATATTCGTCATACCACTAATCTTTGACCGGTTTTCTAACTTCTAACTTACTTAACTTGTTGACTTTTCTTTTTAGTTTTAAACTAACCTTTTCACCATTCTATTGGGTATGACAATTATTTAGCTTAATAAACAAGCATTGTGCAATTATTGCTTGAATTCTTGGTTTATAGCTTTCATTGATTTCTGAATTTTGTTGCTTGCATACCAAGAATTCCTCTCTTTTAACTCACTTCATGCTTATGTCAATCCTTGCTTCCTATTTCTCTACTTGGCTTAATTGTTTATATCCTGTCATATCTATTTTTCAGGATGTCTGATAAAGGGAAAGCCAAGGTTACTTCTGATGACAAGTCATCATATACCCATTTTTCAAGCTAATTTCACTTGTTTTGTTAGCATTTATGCACTTTCTTGTATCCTAAGTAAGTGATTTGGAGTGAAAATGCATAACTTCTCTAAATCAAGCAACCACCATGGAATTAATGATAAATCATGAGGTTTAAGCTAATTTTAATTGAATTTTAATTGATTTATAAGCCTCTTGAATTTAGTGATACTTTGAGTGGTTATTTTGGTTTATTATAGGTGAAGAAAAGAAAAGAAAAGGAAAAGCGTGGCCTAAGAAGTGTAGCCTAAAGAAAGGAAAGCGTGGCCAAAGCAATATGAAGCGTGCCACATGCAATGGGGGAGGCAACATTGCCCTCCACAAGAGCAGACTGCCCTCTAGGAGGGCAACACAAGAGAACCAAACAAGGAAGGCAAATCTGCCCTGCCCACTACAAGGGCAGAGCACAAAATATGCCTTGGGACCAAGAGAAAGAGAACCTTGCCCTGCCCTTGTGGAGGGCAGAATCGGGCTCTCCAAGGAAAGAAATCAAGGGAAAAATGTCACCCATGCATGCCACAAGACTCGAACAAGGAACCACGAGGAAGCCAAGAACTAAGGTTGAGTGCCGTGCCAAGAAACCAAGGAAATTATTGTAGCGTGTGCGTCCGCCCAGATTCGAACTCGGGAATGCAATGTGAGAATTCTGCCCTGCCCTTGGCGCGGGCAGGGCAGCATTTGGATTGGCGCATGACCTTGGCGCACCACTCCTCAATCTGGCGCACCAATCTTCGACCCTGGCAGCACCACGCACGCGTCTGGCAGCACCACGCACGCATCTGGCAGCACCACAATTTTCTGCCCTGCCCTTGGCGCGGGCAGGGCAGCATCTCGCCGCACCAGGACGCGCCAGACTCGCACCAGCCGCACCAAGGCCGCACCAATCTCATGCACCAAGCACCAATTTTCTGCCCTGCCCTCCACAAGGGCAGGGCAGCCTCCTGGGAGTGACTTTTAATGGGCCAAAAATTCAAATTAAAAATCCATTTGAATTCATTTCTTCACCAAATCAAAAGCCCATCCAAATCCCAAAATCCAAGAATAGAAAGTGTATAAATAGAAGCTAGTTTGAATTCTTGTCAATTGCTTTGTTAACTTGGATCTAGGAAGGCAAATAGAGATCTAGGCTCTGCTACCTAGTCTCTTGAGACCTGAGACCCAATTTTACTTTTGGTTCTTCTGTGAACCCTTGCTGCATTTTATTTTCTTTCTGTTTGAATGCTATTTGCTTCTGATTCAATTTCTGCTCAATCAATTGCTGCAATTTACTTCTTCTTTGTTTAGATCCTGCAATCCCATTCCTCAAGTCCCTTTTACTTTCTAGCAATTTAACTTTCTTGCCATTTAAGTTACTGCAATCTAAGTTTCTTGCACTTTAAGTTTCAGTCATTTACTTTCTTGTTCTTTAAGATTCTGCAAATTTTACTTTCCTGTTCTTTAATTTACTGCAAATTCCCTTCCCCCTTTACATTTACTGTCATTTACTTCCTGTTAAACACAAATCACTCAACCAATACTTGATTCGCTTGACTAAATCACCCACTAAACTAAAATTGCTCAATCCTTCAATCCCTGTGGGATCGACCTCACTCATGTGAGTTATTATTACTTGATGCGACCCGGTACACTTGCCGGTGAGTTTTGTGTTGGATCGTTTTCCACACATCAACTTCTAGGAAAAGGAAGCAACTTCAATTTTCTGCTGCTTCTCCTTTTGCCAATTATGCTAAAAACCCTCTTTCAGAGAAGGACAAAGCGGATCAACAACTGCCGCCTACCGATACAGACATGTTTCCTAACCTGTATTGTGGGCTCCGTTTCTCGACCTATCAGAAGAAGAACTTCAACATAGAGAAGAAACTGGCCATTCCTGCCGACCTAAGGCAATCCATTGAGGCCCGTATTCAGGGGATGGGTCTAGGTTTTGTTGATAGGGAGTTGGGTAGGGTGAACACATCATGGGTCAGGAAATTTTATTGTAATTTCTTCAGATACAACCTTGATTTGGTTTACCTACGAGGCAGACGGATATTAGTCACAGAGGTTGCTATTGAGGATGCACTCCATTGTTTGCCTAAGACCGGTGCCACAGATGCCAATGAGCAAGCAGAAGTGGAGATGCATTGTATGACTTTTGATTATGCTGCCTTGAGGAGTGTTATTGCCACCCTGGATGTCCCTTGGGAGATGGATGCTAATAACAAGAAACCTAGGGGGATGCTATTTGCTCATCTGTCGAGAGAGGCTAGGACATGGCAGCAGATCTTTGCCCACTATGTCATACCTACCACACATTTTACTTAGATTCCGGTGGACATGCTCGTCCTGATAGGATATGTTATGGAGGGGAATGAGGTGTACTTTCCCCGATTGATCAGGAGATATATGTGGCGAGCACATGTCCGTGGCATACTCCCATTCTCGACTTTGGTCACTACGACGGCTCAGCTAGCCAGTGCTCTTTGGAGAGCGAATGACGTGTCACCACCACCCCCAATTGACGGCAAGGAGAACTTTATTCCGTGGGGGACATGGGTGAATAAGAAGCCTCCATCTCGGCGTCCTTCTAGAGCTCGAGTCAGAGCAGCAGCAGCAGCGACAGTTGGACCCTCTTCCTCCTCAGCTGCAGCAGGACCATCAGCACCAGCGCTCTAAAATATTATAATATTATTGTTATTTTATTTAAATAATTATCTTATTAATAAAAATATAACTAAAAAGTGGTAAGAAGACAAGTTTCTCTAAAAGTTTTAGAAAGATAATCTAAACTCAGAATTGTATGATTTTCCTTTCATAAAATATCTAGAAAAAGGTGTGAGAAGAGTGCAAAGATAAATTGTGATGCTAAAATTAAGGAATTAAAAGGATGATGGAAAAGAAAAAGATAAGAAAGAAAAGAAAAGAAAAGAAAAGTAATGACTGTGAAATGATTAAAGAAGGTGAAATTAAAAATTGAGAGTCAACTGAGTGGCTACAGTCATAAGACTCACATAATTAAAGACTGAATGTTTCTTTGGGGCCATAGTTCCAAATCGTATGTGGGGACGCCAGCATGCTAATACCCTGTTTTCTAGATATAGGCTAATTAATGCAATTGAAAGTCAATTGAATGGCTACGCCATAAGGCTTATACAATTTGAGAGTCAATTGATTGGCTTCGTCCATAGGACTTGTGTAATTGATTATTTGGAAAGCTAGATCTGGGATTCAAGCCTGGGTAATGTCGAGAGCGGATAGGCAACCGACACATGAGCTTATGACCTACATAGGGTTACACATTCGTATTCTTGGTTGCTTGTTTGTATGTGTGTTCTTGAATTTCCTTGCTATGTGATGTTTTTGTGTATTCTCTATTTATATACTGCTTGCTAGATTTCTGTCGTGGAACGCTAAGCAAAATGAACCAATGAACCGAACTAACTACCCCGATCCTACTAAGGACTTTCCAGTTCTTACGCCTTCCTTTTCCCCTTCATATGGAGACAGGGATTCTATTCTATGAGTTTCCACATTCGTATATATACGAGGACCAGGTGCATCGTCGTTTCTATATAGTAGCCGCGGAGCCTCGAGTACGCCTATACATGATACGCGCCCAGGCTTTTCAGCACCCTATAGATAGCCCATACTTCGACCCGGACGCATCTACGAGTTCCCGCTAGTGGCTTCATCGAACGCACCCTACCATCCTTTCCTAGACAAACCTGGATATCCTATTCCAGCATAGCCAATGGACCACGTAGTTCCTAAGACTGACCAAATTAAGCATTTTGTTCCTGTACCTTATCCTGCTTGGGATCTTCTATCCAAGTCAACGGTATCATCTTCGTTATGCACTAATTCAGAGGATTAGTCAAGACCTCCAGCAGAGGAATTAGATCATATACCAGCAGATGGACCTGTGTTCGTGCACAACTCTAGACACATAAACATCAACAATAACAGTAATCCCAAGAGTTCTCCTGAGATCATAGTGATTTCTGATGATGATGAGGACCTAGAGGAGGATTCGGGATGGTGGAGATCTTGTCTTTTGATAGTGACTGTTAAAGTATGGTAGCATATTTTGACGGCACTACAGCTTAGCATTGGTGTTTTGATTTAGCCTCTCACTTTTGGTTAAAACCGCAGAGAGATTAGGAGTTTGTTAGACTTGCTAGGCTAGTTCAAGCGCCAGACTAGGGGCTTCTTCTATGGGTAGGAGTTTAGTTTTTTGAGTTTTATTTATTCTTCTGCTTTTATATTCATGTATGTTATTTTTGGTTATTCGTACCCTTTTGTATAAAAAAATTATTTCCAACAAAATCGATCACGTGCTAACAAGGTTACAGACTTAATATTAAGTAGTAGTTATATTTAGGAAGCAAGTTGGTAACACTCGATTTTCGGTATAATCATGATGTAAGAGCCCGAGCTTTTTCACGTAAAACCGTTTTTATAAAAATAATAATTTTAGTGCCCGAAATAGATTCAAAATTTAGAAGTTTTAATTTGAAAATAAAAAGGTGAAATTTAATTTCAGTGAATTTTTTTGAGTTGGGAAAATGTACCTTCTTTGAAAGTTTTTATAAAAATGCGTACAGGCGCTTAAGCTGGCAGTACCAATTCTACTCTGTCCAGTACTGCTTATTTTGGAAAAATAAGATTTTAAAAGTTGCTTTATTGCTTTAAAAGGATAAAAATAATTTAGAATTGAAAAACGGGCACTAATCTTAAAGATTTTGACTCAAAGTGGGCCAAATGGACCGGGCCCAAACTGGGCCCAAGGTCCAACATATATAAGCTCATTAAATGAGCTTTGAGCTCATTTCTTATCCAAAAGAAAAGAGGGGCGCGGTTATGAGAGAAGAGAGGAAGGAGAGAGTGGTTACTATTCACCTCCACCTTCCGAGAGCCATAACTTTTGATTCGAGGCTCCGATTGACGAGCCATTTGCGGCCACGCGAAGCTCTTGATGAGATCGTCCTTTCTATCTAAAGAAACCTGGTAAGAAATTGCTGTTCAATCTCCAGTTTTCTTCCCAAAGTTTCTGCTTATTTTGGGTTTAGTTCTTCAGCAAGTTTTGTAGTTTTGCTTGTTTAGGTGATCTCTAGTAGTGAGTAAATGTTAGATTTTACCCCTAATCTCATTGGGTAAGGTAAGGTTTCACTAAACCCTTGTGTTTAGTTATTTTGTGTATATAAGATTTTGATGTTGGTATATATATGTGATGTTAGATTGAGTTTTGGTGTTTGTTGGAGTTGGTTGAGGCTTTGGATCAAGCTTGGTGGCTTCATTTTCGTGTTTGGTGCATTTGGGAATCGGCTAAGGTATGGTTTCAGTTTCCTTTATGTAATATGTAATATTTTTGGACACTTAGACTAGTGACCCATAGGATAGAGTTGAATTAAATTTGTTGTCGGGATTGTTGTATGATGATGAAGTATAATGAATTTGAGGATTTGAGTTGTTGAATGATGATTTTTGAGTATATTGATGAATTATGATGTTGTAACGATAATATGGTGTGAACTATTTAGATTGAGGTGAAATAAGACTGAGTGTGATGCTTGGTATTGATAGATGATGAATATTAATGAATTGTGTTGGTGAGTGTTGAGATTTGAAGATGGATGTTGAGTTGTTGGATGTTGAGATATGATGATTTATGATGATTTGATGAACTTTGGCTATGTTGATGAAAGTGTTGCATGGCAATTGATAATTTGAAATGATTGATAAATGGTTATATTGATATTGGTAGAATGATGTTGAAGATGGATATTGAATTTGATGATAAAGTGAGGATTGGTGTTGTTGATGGGAATTAATAGATGTTGTATTAGTGTTGTGTGGAAGGAAATGGAATAATAATGATGATGATTGTATGATTTAATGATGATTATTGATATTTAGTGATTATGAAGGTTGATGATGAATTAGTGATTTATTGTGTTGATGAGGGCTTGTTGATATGGTTGGTAATTTTTGAGTATATTGATGTTGTTGGTAATTGGAGATGAGTGTTTAAAGAGTTGATAAATTGAGATAGTAAATGTTGATATTGTTATGATTATTGAGAGTTGTTGGTGTTGTTGATGATTATTGATGATGTTGTTGTATGATGTGGGAATTGAGAAATGATGATTTTTGAGGATTGTTAATGATTGATGGGGTTTATTGATGTTGATAGAGTATGGTGGGATGATAGTTTGTGATGTAAATTGTTGAGATTTGAGTTTACAAGTAGAAATTGGTTTATGGAATTGACGATCTTTATGTGTTACTAAGTTATGGATTGAAGGAAAGGTATATAAGTATGGTTAGGTACCTTGGGACTATTTTGAATGTGGGATAAGTGCTTTTGGATTGAGAGTTGGTTAAAAAGTGAGGATTTGAGGTTTTGAGGCTTTTAGTAAAAATAGATTTTTGGTGAACTTTGTCTGATCATAACTCTTTCCTCGGTTTTCAAAATTTGTTGGTTTTGGTTTAGAATTAAAGATTATTGAAAACCCTTCGATTTGATATAGAGTTTGTAAAATTTGGAATTTTGTAGAGGAAGTTATGATCATTCAAAGATTGGGCTTATTTTTGGGTATTGAGACATGGAAAGGTCTTAGGAGAATTTATTTCGGTTTTTCTTTGAAAAGTTAGCAAACGGAGGATTAGGTTTCTGGTGTATGAGGATGAGTTTGTTGAGAGAGAAGAAAGAATGGTGAATAAGGTGATTGCTAACAATGATATGAGAAACTGTTGAACCAATGAGTTTGGAATGGAAATCATGAGTTGATGATGGTTGCTGACAATGATATAAGAAACTGTTTAACTCTTGAATCTTCCAACTCAAGGGTCTTCAAATATTAATCTAACTCCAAAGTTAAGTTGGAAGCCTACTCCATTGACATGGATGCCAATTTCGCATACATGTAAAGGGAGTAGAAAGAAGACATAATAATCAAATTAATTGGAAGCAAGCAAACAGATAATGAAATTAAATGGAAAATAATTCTTTGCATTAATAAAATAAAAGTAATAGAATAAATAATAGTAGAAGAGAATTAAATTAAAGGAACATTGAATCTGGAATTGGGAAGAAATAAACCTAAAACTAAGAGAAATCCTAAATCCTAAAACCTAGAGAGAGGAGAGAGCCTCTATCTCAAGAAAACTACATCTAAAACCTAAAATTATGAATAATGAGAAGAGAATGAATGATTCTGCTCCACTCCCAGCCTCTAATATATGTTTTCTCGGCCAAAAAACTGGGTTAAAAACAGCCCAGAAATCGCTGGGGGTAATTTCTAATACATACAGGCCACGGCTCATGTGCGCGTACGCGCCGTTTGTCTGCGCACCATCCATGCGTCCGCGTGCTTTGCACGTGCGTATCACCTAACAGCAAGGCAACTATGACAAATTATATATTTCTGTGAAGCCCCGGATGTTAGCTTTCCAACGCAACTAGAAACGCCTCATTTGAACCTTTGTAGCTCAAGTTATGATCGATTGAGTGCGAAGAGGTCAGGCTGTCAGCTTTAGCAATTCCTTCAATTTCTTGTATTCCTTCCTCCTTTGCATGCTTCTTTTCCATCCTCTTAGTCATTCCTGCCCTGTAATCCCTGAAAACACTTAACATACATACCACGGCATCAAATGGTAATAAGAGATGATTAAAGTTAGCTAAATTAAGACCAAAGAAGCATGTTTTCAATCATAGCACAAAATCATGAAGGAAAATGTAAAACATGCAATTTACATGAATAAGTATGAGAATAGTAGATAAAATCCACTCAATTAAGCACAAGATGTACCACGAAATAATGGTGCATCAAATCTCCCCACATTTAAACATTAGCATGTCCTCATGCTAAGTTCAAGAGAAGCCATAAGAGTGAAGAGGAATGGTAGAATGTATGAAATACAACTTATCTCTATGAATGCAACTACATGCAAAATGCTTCTACGAACTTGGTGAAAATTAAATAAACCTTTCAAGAACAAATATGAACTGGATTTCACTGATTCAAATCATAAAAATAAAGTATAAATAGACTTGCAAGAAGAAAATAGCTCATGAAAGCTGGGAACAAAGAATCGAGTATCGAACCCTCACCGGAAGTGTATACACTCTAATCACTCAAGTGTTTAAGGTTTGATTCTCTCAATTCTCTACTAATCTTGTTTTATAAGGCTTGCTCTTCTTCTACCAATCAACAAAGAATTAATACACAGATACACATATCAAGAGGTCTTTTAAGGGTTGTAATGGGGTTAGGATCAAGGTAGGATTGTATTTAGTTAAGTGGACTAAAATCTGAATCCTTAATTAACCTAAACTTTCCACCTAACTTAAAACAATCCATATAATCAGAATATAAAGCCTGACTACCCATTAACTATGTTTTGCCACATATTCATGCATCCATGTTTTAGTACAACTCATGTGCATTGCTTTCACCATTTACTTTGGGGGCATTTTGTTCCCTTTTTTTATTCTTTTCTTTTTCTCTCTTTTTTTTTCCTTTCTTTTATTTTTTTCTTTCTATTTTTCTTTTATTTTGTCTTTCTCAATGCATATGATTAAGGTATTGCATGCATAAACATGTGCTTAACATTCTTGTTCATATTTTCTCAAGAATACACAACACCCAATTCTCAAACCAACTGTTTTCAAACCCAAATTTTCCACACTTAAATCATGAGCACTTTCACTAGTCTAAGCTAACCAAGGATTCAAATTAAGGACATCATTGTTTTACGCTTAGAGTTAATAATGTGCTAAAGTAAAGAACAAAGCGGTAAAATAGGCTCAAAATTGGTTTGCAAAGGATAATGAAAAGGAGTTTACTTCTTTTGCAATTTACTTTTCTTGTTCCTTATTTAAAACCCCCAAAAAGATAATCTCATAACCAATAATAACCACACCTCCCTGCAATTCCTTGAGAGATGACCCGAGGTTTGAATACTTCGGTTATTATTTATTAGGGGTTTGTTACTTGTGACAAACAATCTTTTGTATGAAAGGATTCTTGTTGGTTTAGAAACTATACTTTCAACGAGACTTCATTTGTAAAATTCTTTACTGGCAAGAATTGGTTCGTCAAAATGGTGCCGTTGCTGGGGAATTGCAAACGTGTGCCTTATTATTGGTTATTGTAAATATTTATTTTTTTTTTGCTTATTTGTCAGTCTTTGCTAGTTTCAGGACTTAGTTGCTTATTTTTATTAGTTTTTATTTTTATTTGCTACTATGAATTCTCACCCCTGTCCCTATGAGTTTGGTTCTAATGTTGTTGTAGGGAATGGAAGCTATAACAAGAACAGGCATCAAGGTTGGAAGAATCAAAGATGGGAGGAGCCACAAGGATTTGATCAACCCTCTTGGCAACAACCCCCTCCAATGCGCTATAACAAACGACCATTATATGATGCATACCAAGACAATAGTTATGGTGGACCTTTTCGTGACAACCAACCTCCACCAAATTACTATAGTCAAGAGCCATTCCAGGGTGCGTACCAAGATGATAGATATGGTGGACCCCCTTATAGTTACCAACAAGCCCCACCATATGCCTATGAACCCCTTCCTCAACATAACTTTGAACTACCACACTCACAAGCCCCTTTTCACTATTCACCTTCATATGACCCTAACCCATATCCACCATACCAACCACCTCATGAGCCATATGAACCATATATGGAACCACCCCAATTCCAACCCAATTACTCCTAAGGACCACCACCTCCATATACACCATGTACATATCCATTAATCCAAGAGCACTATGATCCTACATATGATAGCCAAGTGGACCAAGAATCAAAGGATCGTCTCAAGGAAACAGTGAATCAATTTCATGCAACTCTTCATCAACTGGAGCAAGCAATAAACCGATTAGCTTCCCAACATTTGGACACTCAAGGAATCCCCATGGCTTCATGTGGAGAATCTAATGAAGAACGTAGCAGGAAGGAGACACCAGAAACTCCGGTGGACAATGAGAGGCATGATTTTGTATTGGAACAATTGGAAGAAGCTACGCTTGCCAGAGAAGAGGTGGAAGTAGTTGAAGATCTAGGAGATGCTGAACCTCCATGGGAATCCAGAATTGTAGAGTATTCCTCCAATAAGATCGAAATTGATGTTGAAGAGGGTGGTGCACAACCTCCAAGACATGTTCCTTATGAAGAATTGGACGGAATAAATCAAGAGGCAAGTTCCCTTGGTGATGATGAGCATGAATCAAGCCATCCTAGTGATGAACTCGCATCCGCGATTGAACCCCTTGAGTTTAAAGAACCTTCTCCAAGTGAATCTGAAAATGATGTGGAGGTAGACTTTTCTCAACTTCCAACTTATGACTTGCGTGATGGGGAAGAATTAGAATTATTTGATGAGGTTGCAATTAGAGTTGAAGAGGCTTGCAAAGAGGTAGAAATTGTCAACGAGGAGCTCAAAGAAATGAAGCTAGAAATCACCTTGTCAAAGTTGTTGGAGATCTCTCCCCCAAAGCCATTACCATCCATTCCTTCATTCAAGTGGGTAAATCTTTCATCTCTAAGCTTAATTAGCCCACTTGAATATGCTTTGCTTGAGACGGATGGGCAACTCAGAGCTCTTTGTGGCTATAAGAGTAAGAAGGATATTGTTTATAGTCTTTAATTTAGCATCCTATAAAAAACAGAATAATTTTGTTAATATATTAAATCGATAAATATTTATTTATTTTTAAAATTCTAATTTTCTTTTATTTTAAAAGTGTTGGACATTTTTTATTTAATTTATGCTATAAATAATAATATTTTATTTTATTTAATACATAGTAAATTTAGACAACGAGAAAATTTTATGTGTACCTGACATATTTGACCATTCACATATATATTAAATCGTATTAACACAAAATTAAAGAGGAAAGTAAAAATTTTTTTCGTAGGAAAAGAATTTAATAATGAACTTTTTTTTAAATAAATACAAATAAAAATAAAGAATTACGTCAAAAAATTACGTAGTTTTTAACAAGATTTTTTTAATCAATGAATATTAAAAATTAAGAATTACTAAAAAAGTTCTTTCAGTTTATTTTACATTATTTTAGTAATAGCAAAAAAAATGATAACTAATAGAAAAAATTGACTGAAAATATTTATCATATTTTATATATGATGATATCATTACTAAAACATGTATAAATAATTAAAGTGGTGAGATGATAAAAATTTATTTTTTTTTACTACTTGAATATAAATGACAATAACATACTTGAATGTACATGATAATAACATAGTGATCTAAATAAAATTGGACACTCATAGATGTTAGCAAAAATAAATAAAGAAAAAGGCTTTTAATTGGACAACAATATGAAAATAAAAGTATTATTTTTGGTGACAAAATTGATCCACATAGAGCATACCTATCCAGATTTGTATGTATAATAATATATCAACCTAACGGATCAAATTAGGACTAGAATGAAAAAGAAAATTTTAACATAAAATTATCAACAATGAACACTAAAATATAAATTTTCTTTGAAATTTTAACTTAAATCTAATAGTAAAGAGAATAGAATTAAAAAAAAAAACTAAGAGAACAATTTGGGGTATTAAAAGAAAAAAAATGATTATTAATAATATTATTCTATAAATATTACTTAAAATTTAAAGGTGTCTTAAAAATACTTATTAATTTAAATATATATTCAATTATATATTTTTAAGACAATAAAAACTATTTATTTAAATTTATTGTGTGAATAATCATAAAAAAATTATTTTACTTTTTTTATTTTTTACTATTTATAAAAAATAATTTTTTTAAATTTAGATTTAGGGGCGGAGCTAACCTCAATGTGAGGGAGGGGCTAAAAAATTAATTTTATATTTAAAATAAAATAAAATAAAATATTTAGGGGGCTAAATTAAATTTTATGTATAATTTATAAAAAAAAAATTGAGGGTTAGGGGAGGTCATTGCCCCCCTTACCTTCTATGTGGCTCCGCTCATGTTTAGATCTATATTTAGATTTAACACTTTTAAAAGAAGAAGATAAAAATAAATATCTATAATATTTAAATATAATTTATTTTTTGTAAATAACTAATATGTATTTTTTTATATTTATTTTTTTTTGATAAAAAAATTATATCCATTAATTTTTGAATTATTATTTTTCAATAAAATAGATATATATTTATTGTGTATTTTTATAATTTAATATTTTAAATGTCTTTACTCCTTTAGTGATTTTAGTTTTTTTTTAAATAATAATATAAATAAAATTAGGACAATATTAAAATGATAAAAGAATTATTAATTAATAAAATGAGAAATGAATAATATATTGAAAAAATAAATTGTTGAGTTAAGAAATTAACTAAATTAATTAGTGATGACAAACATTATTTTTGGGCAAAATAAATAATTAAGTGTTGATTATTTATATCTACATATTAACTAATTGTTTATTGTTCCAGGCCAAATGTTAATAGCCCAAAAGGAATAAAAAGCAATCAGCAAGAATATTGAGCTTAAAGCAAAATTAAGAGCCCAAGCAAAAGCAAAGAAAGAAGTCAAAGAAATCAAATCGGGCCAAGCATACCAATATCCGATCCAAGCCCGATCTGGTTTCAGAAATGCAAATCCCTCTCTTTTGCTTAACCAAAAGCAACGTTCATCTCTCTCTCTGACTAAGTCAAATCAGTTTCAGAAAAGTAAGAAAGAGAAAGAGAGAAAGAGCTTCTTCACCAAGATAGTCACCAAAGAAGCAAGAAAGAGAAACTAAGCTTGAAAGGCAGAAGTCATCTCAACAATTCCAAACTAAATCAAGCTTAGGTTATAGGTAAATCTTTTCCTCATACATGCAACTCGGTCTCATCTCTTCTTCCCAACTCTCTGCTCTATCCGAAATGGGATACATGGGAAAGAGGATTTCTGTTCTTCCCTGGTGTGTATCTACGGTCTTAAACAAGACTTGGGGACCAAGTTGGTTTTCAAGAGTTCAGATCAAGTTGACCATTGGAAGATTTCTATGGTTGCTGTTTTATGGCTTTCGGCCAAGATGAGGAAGTCAGAAGGAGAGTTTCTATTCTGAGGATTACTGAGAAAAAGTAAATCTATGGTTGGTGAAGCTCAAGGCTCAAGGTGTTGACCTTGGAAGAAGATCCCAGCAACATGCAAGGAGAATAATAGAAGACTTCTTGCTCATTCAGAAGCAAGGAAAGAAAACTAGAGAGTGAGAACAGTGTTTTGTTAAGAAGTTTCTCTACTTGGATATTGCTTTCTTTCAAAGAAGTATTCGGCCAATACTGAAGAACTGCATCTGAGGTTTGCGAATCTGGTTTTGCACATAGCTAAGAGGCTGCTGATGAAGTCAATCTCCTTCATGTTTTACTGATTGTAATGTACTTTTCTAAGTTTATCTTTCTGTAATTTCTTGTGAGAAAAGGAATTGTGAGAAAGCTCAAGTAAAAGCCATGAGTGGAAAAAGGCTGAGTGATACACTTGAGAGGAAAGCCTAGAGTTATTTTTCTGATTTCTTTAGGTTGGTTAAGTGTCTTGTATCTTGTACCTGTTTGGTATCCCTTTCTTAGTTGGGTTAGCACTAAGAGTGAATAGTTAGGAGTTAGCATAGCCAATGTCAAGTTAGGTTAGAACTTGAGTGTGAAATTGGTGTATGTAATACTGTTAATTATAGTAAAATTCTTCGATAATTGTGGAGGAAACTGGATATAGGTTGCATAGCACAAGGCAACCGAACCAGGATACATGCTGGTGTTCATTTTTCTCTTCTCTGCTGAGTTCTATTTTCTGATATTCATGAGACAAAAATAAATTGTCTCATAAATTTCTGCTGTTGAGTTCAAACAGAATCAGAATTGTAATTCTGTTTAAAAGGGTCATAACAGCAACTTAAAAAGGAAGGCATAGATTCAACCCCCCTTCTCTAAGCCTACCACCTTCAATTGGTATCAAGAGCTAAGGTCTCAAGAATCAAGCTTAACCGCTTGGAGCAAAGATCCAATGGCGGAGAACTTGGGCACAACCACAGTTGCTTACACCCTCACTGAAGGCCAGTCAAACAACCGGCCACCTTTCTTCAACGGGAAGAACTCTTCCTACTGGAAAGAAAGGATAAGGATCTTCATCCAATCCATTGACTACAACATATGGAAGATCGTTGTGAGTGGTCCCAAGATCCCAACAAAAACAAGTGCTGATAGAGTGGTGACTCCAAAAGAAGAAGCTGAATGGAATGAAGATGACAAGAAGAAAATAGAGCTGAACGTTAAAGCAATCAAACTTCTTCACTGTGCTATCAGCTTTGAAGAGTACCAGAAGGTGTCTAGATGCAAGACAGCCAAAGAAATCTGGGAAAAACTCCAGGTTACACACGAAGGCACCAAACAAGTCAAAGAAATGAGGATTGATATGCTGCGAAAAGAGTACGAGATATTTAGCATGAAGGATGAAGAAAGCATTGATGAAGCGTTTGAGAGATTCTCAATCATAATCAACAACCTTGATGCTATGGGTACAAACTATGCAGAACAAACCTTGGTGAGAAAATTCCTTATAAGCCTCACAAAAGAATGGGAAAACACTGTCACTGTCCTAACCGAGAGTAACAACATAAGTCCCATAACCTATGATGAGCTGAGAGGAAAACTCCTTGCTTATGAAGCCACACACACAAAAACAGACTCAAAGAAAAAGGGAATAGCCCTCAAATCACAGATAGAACCGAAAGAGAGTGAGTCCAGTGAGGGTATTTCAGATGATGAACTTTTGTTTTTTGCTAGGAGATTTAGAAGGATGATGAAGAACAAGGGCAAATACAGGGGTTCAAGTTCAAAGGAGCACAAGATAGACTT
>NC_029777.3:64859188-64876717 GCF_000817695.3 Arachis duranensis
AAAGAAGGAAAGGAAGAGAGTACTCATGGCAGCTTGGGAGGATCTCGAGAATGACTCAAATGAAGAAGAAGAATCTGAAGGAGATAACAAAGACTGCTTCATGGCTGGAAACAACAATCTTGATGAGGTAAATTATTATGATTTGACCATTGAGGACTTGTATTCTATTATTGATGATCTTACCTTAAACACCTCAAAACTGCTTGACAAATACAATGAATGTAGATCTGAAAGAGATGTGTTAAGAGCTGAAAATGAATTTTTAAAAGAAAAAGTAAAGGAAACTGAATGTGCTTTGGACATCATTGAAGAAAACAGATTTCTAAAATCTAAACTTGAAAAATTAAAAGGAAAGCACATTGTAGATCCTTCACATGAGTTAATTGCTGAAAATAAAAGACTAAATGATATGACTAAAAGGCTGAACAGTGACTTAGCAAAATTTGCTCAAGGATCTAGTAACTTGGACAAATTACTTGCAAGTCAAAGACTATCGTTTGAAAAATTTGGTTTAGGCTACATAGCCAAGGAAGATGCAGTTTCTAATATTTCCTCTATAAAATTTATGGCTTCTTCATCAAATACCAAAACTATACCAAACAAATCTGGTATTGAAAATACTCCAACACTTGAAGAAAAATTTGATGAAGTATACACAAGTGAAACTGAGCCTTCACCAAAAACTGAACCGAGTTCAAACCGGCCAGGTTTAGGTTACATTTCGAAAAATGAGACTGTTTTTAAGAAACCACCATTTTACAACAAAATCTCATATTCGAAAGATAAAAATGTTCAAAGAAATTCTGGTGAAAATGTTTTTGTAAAGAGGAATAACTTTAATAAAAATCAGTTTGTCAAAGAAATGCATTTCCTCCTAAAACCAGAAAATTTCAACACTTTAATCATTTCAAGCAATATAACTCACCTCATGTTCAGTGACACACATCAGAAAGTCATTGTGTCAATTGCAAGAAATTTGGTCACTCATATGTGCAATGTTTCATTGAAAAAAGAGTTATTGGAAACAAAGTTTACAATATTGTTTGTGATTTCAATGCACTTGGGCAACCAAGATGGATTAACTTCAGAGGATCCAAATTAATTTGGATACCTAAGACTACTTGAAACTCATCATGCAGATTTGCCTAGCATCCAAGAACAAAATGGACATGTGGTACATGGATAGTGGATGTTCAAGGCACATGACTGGAAGGTCAACCTACTTCATCAAAATAAATAAGTATGATGGAGGTTTTGTGACCTTTGGAGATGATGGTAAAGGTAAAATCATTGCTGTTGGAAAAGTAGGTAATGAGCAATCTACTTTCATTGATGATGTACTTTTGGTATGTGGTTTAAAGCACAATCTTTTTAGTATAATTCAGCTGTGTGATTTAGGATATTTAGTTGTTTTCAAAAGGCTTGAATGCTGTGTTGTTAATGAAAAGAAAAATTGGCCATGCAAGTATGTTTCAAATAAACAAACTTGTAAAGAAAGAGTTAGTAAGAGGTCTTCCTTTGATTAAGTTTGACAAAGACATCACTTGTGATGCTTGCCAAATGGGAAAACAAACAAAAAGTTCTTTTAAACCAAAGGAAGACATCTCTACTAAAAGACCACTTGAGTTGCTACACATTGATTTATTTGGTCCAACAAGAACTCAAAGTCTAGGTGGTAAACGTTATGGTTTAGTAATTGTGGATGACTACACTAGGTTTGGTTGGGTTTTATTTCTTGCACACAAAAATGAAGCCTTTTCGGCCTTTGAACCTTTTTTGCAAGAAAATTCAAAATGAAAAGGATTTGAAAATCTCTTCTATAAGAAGTGATCATGGAACTGAATATGAAAATAATTTGTTTGAATCCTTTTGTGAGGAATTTGGAATATCTCACAACTTCTCTTGTCCAAGAACACCACAACAAAATAATGTTGTGGAAAAAAGAAATAGAAGCATACAAGAGATGACAAGAGCTATGCTTTGTGAGAGTAATGTTCCAAAATTCCTTTGGGCAGAAGCGGTTAACACAGCTTGCCACATTTTAAATAGAACAATCATAAGGAAATTTTTGAAGAAAACCCCTTATGAACTTTGGAAAGGCTACCCACCAAACTTAGATTACTTGCATATCTTTGGATGCAAATGTTTTGTTTTAAATAACAAAGAAAATTTGGGAAAATTTGTTCCAAAGGCCTATGAGTATTTGTTTGTAGGATATTCCACAACTAGTAAAGCATATAGGGTTTATCACCAAGATGCTAGAATTATTTAAGAGTCCATACATGTTACATTTTGTGATACTAACTTGGTGCAAAGCATTTTGGAAGATTGTGATATAGGAAATCAAACTCAAAAGGAGGATGAATCTGCTCAAAATCATGGAAAAGAAAATTCTAGACAAGCTGAACCAGAAACTGCAAATGCTGAAAATTCAAAAGACAATTCCATTTTGTCTCATGAATCTGAAGGATATCCTGTAGCCAGCAGCGCCCAAAATCCCTTGGTGACTGAATCTGCCTCCAAGTCCACCAGACCTCGTGAGTAGAGATTCTTGAAGAATTATCCTGAGGAATTTGTCATTGGGGACGTCTCTCATGGAGTGCAAACAAGGTCTTCCACTAGAAAGGCAAATGAAGGATCCAACATTGCCCTTCTATCACAGATAGAGCCTCAAAACATTAAGGAAGCACTTAGTGACCCATCTTGGGTTAAAGCTATGGAGGATGAGCTTCTTGAGTTTGAAAAGAACTAAGTATGGACTTTGGTTCCAAGGCTAAGTAGAAAGAAAGTGACCGGCACCAAGTGGATATTTCGGAACAAGTTGGGAGAAGATGGTAGCATTGCAAGAAACAAGGCAAGGCTAGTGGCTCAAGGATATGACCAAGAAGAAGGAATAGACTTTGATGAATCCTTCGCCCCTGTTGCCCGAATGGAAGCCATAAGACTTCTCTTTGCTTATGCTGCATTTTGTGGTTTTAAATTATATCAAATGGATGTGAAATGTGCATTTTTGAATGGTGTGATAGATAGAGAAGTGTATGTGGAGCAGCCTCCTGGTTTTGAAAATAAAGTACATTCTAATCATGTTTTCAAATTGTCTAAAGCTCTCTATGGTTTAAGACAAGCTCCTAGAGCTTGGTATGAGAGATTTAGCTCTTTTCTTTAGAAAAATAGTTTTCAAAGAGGCATCACTGACACAACTCTATTCATCAAAAACTCTAATGATTCTTTTATTCTAGTCCAAATATATGTTGATGACATTATTTTTGGATCAGCAAATGAATCCCTTTGTTCTGAATTTGGAAAACTTATGACAAGTGAATTTGACATGAGTATGATGGGTGAACTTAATTTCTTCCTTGGGCTGTAAATTAAACAAACTGAAAAAGGTCTTTTCATTCATCAAGAAAAATATGCCAAGGAATTAGTTAAGAAATTTGGTATGGAAAATGCCAAACCCATGGGAACACCCATGCATCCTAGTTCTAAGTTAGATAAGGGAGAAGCTGATAAAGATGTTGATGAGACTAGGTCTAGAGGAATGATTGGTTCTCTTATGTACTTAACTTCCTCTAGACCCGATATTGTGCAAATTGTTGGATTGTGTTCTAGGTTCCAATCCAAACCTAAAGAGTCACATCTTTCTGCAGTTAAAAGGATCATTAGATATGTTCATGGCACATCTAATTTTGGTCTTTGGTATCCTAAGATTGATGATTTTTCTGCAGTTGATTATTGTGATGCAGATTTCACTGGTGATAGAGTTGATAGAAGGAGCACTTCTGGTTTATATTGCTTCCTTGGAAACTCCTTAAATGTTTGGTCAAGTAAGAAGCAACCAACAATGGCCTTATCCACTGTAGAGGCTGAGTATATAGCTGCTTCTTCTTGTTGTTCTCAGCTTTTATGGTTAAAAACACAGCTTGTTGATTACAAATTAAAGGCTGAAAATATTCCCTTGATGTGTGATAATATGAGTGCCATTAATATTTCTAAAAATCTAGTTTTGCACTTAAGAACTAAGCATATTGAAGTGAAATTTCACTCAATAAGAGAACATGTCCAAAAGGGGGATATTAGTATTCAATTTGTTAAATCTGAGGAGCAATTAGCAGATATTTTTACAAAACCACTAGCTGAAGATAGATTATGTATGCTTAGGACTTGTCTAGGAATTTTGAGTTATGATTCTTTATTTGAAAATTGCTGATGTATTTTCTGGAGATTTTTGTCTCATAAACAGGTATGAGACAATTCTGGGCAGGTGATGAACATCTCCATCAAGCCAGCGTGTTATGGGCTTGTTTCAAATGAAAGATAATCCGGGCCAACCTCAAAATCAGATCTAGAGTGGTCCAATGTGTTTCCTTAAATCAAACTATCTCTAGGCCCATATATGAATGTTACATTGTTTTGGTTGATGGGCTGTGTATTTTTTAAAATAACTTTTCATTAAATGTTTATAATCCAAAAAGATTTTTCAGTTTATTTTTTTAAATTTAAAATTCATTTCCTGTTTTATTTTCAAATCAAATCAAATCTTTATTTTATGAGGTCAGGTCTTTTCATATCATTTCAAAAGGTGATGCAGTTACATGGTTTTGGAAAACCACTTTTGGGTACGGTTACCAACACTCCCTCTCTTCCCTCCATAACTTCTCCTCAAACTCTTCGGTTTCTTCCCTCTCACTCCACTGTCTCTCTTTCATCAAAAGCCTCAATCTAACCAAAATGGGGAAGAAAGTCATTGCTAAAAGAGCACCGCGTGAGAAAATTCATAAACTTCCAGGATATCCTAGACCATCAACTCGTTCTCGGGACACCACCTTTACTCCTTCACCCTCTCCTCCTACCTCTCCTCCTCGCACTGTTCCCATGGCGCGAACCAAGACCACTCCAAGGTACCCTGCTCCTGCCAAACCGACGCCACCACCTAAGGCAACGCCATCCAAACCAAGTTCCTCATAACCTAGTTTATCCAAGGGTAAGCGTCCTGCCGTTGAAGAACCTGTTCCTGAGATAACAAAACCTAAGTCAAGGTCTATTCCTATGCGTTCACAAAGAGGTAACCCTCATTGCCCTCTCAAATTTGTTAGAGAACCAGACATTGATCCTTTTGCTCACAAATCATACTTCATGACATCTCACTCAGATTATAACCCCCATCGTTTTAAATCTGCCATGAACCATGATTTTTATGAGGGAGTTATTCAGTATCGTACTCTATGTCCCTCTTTTCTTGCTGATTTACCAGATTTGAAAAAGAAAGGTTTTTCTTTTGTTGAAAATTTGAAAATTTTAGACTGGAATCACCTTTTCAAAATCAAAAAACCTGTATATCCTCAGTTAGTCAAAGAATTTTATGCAAACATGACTTATCATGAAGGAAGTGTGCATTCTTATGTTAAGGGAAGAGACATTATCTTGAATAATAAAACTATTAGTGAATCCTTGAAGTACACTAATGTTGGGCCGTGTGCTTATACATTTGTGAAGAGGGATGAAGGTGTTGGTATCTCTTACCATGATGCTCTGGCTCACATTTGTGAACATGTTTTCTTAATTGATGGCATCACACCCACTCACAAAGCCCTCGGATATGAACGTGCTCAGTTGCACCGTATTGTCAACCACATTTTAATTCCTCAAAGTGGTTCATATCAAAGGGTTTCTTACACGGACACACTTGTTTTGTATGCCCTAATCACTAAAACAGAAATCTCTTTTGCCTATCTGATGGCTAGATACATGTTTGATTCTGTTAGAAGTGTGAAAGATAAAGCACTACCTTATGGCATGTTTTTGACTTGCATATTTGAGACTTTTGGTGTTGACCTGCTAAATGAGGCTTATGAAAATAAACATTCATACCTAAAAGGGGGTGGTTCAGTGAAACAGCAAAAAGGACCAACTCGATCTGAGAGAGTGGTTCTAGATGATGATGATGAAGAGTACATCCCAGATGACTCTCCTCCTTCTTCCACTGAGGGTACTTCCATTTCCACTGGGAAGAAATATGCTCTGCTGAATGTGGTCAAGGATGTTGCTCAAGAGTTTGTTTCCCAATCAAATCATTTGATTGTTATGAGCAAGGAACAAAGGAAGCTAGCTAGCAAGCATGGGAACTTCCTGAAGAAATCAAGAAATAGGGTGGCTGTGCTCATGACCTTCATTGATAACCTTCATAATGATGAAGACATTGCCACTGATGTTGACGAGGAAGCTGCTTCGGATGGGGATGGTTCTGATGCCTAGGATTTGTCTCATAAAAAGTGTTGCAGCTGCTCTCTTTTTGTCTCATGAACTGTGTTTTATCTTGTTACTGTTTGCTCTACTTTTGATACTTGGATGACTGTAATAACCTAGGATTCTGATGCACTTATGGTAGTTTGGTTAGTTATTTGGACTATGAACTAACCTTTCTTGCAAGGCTTCTAGTATTGTTTTTGTTGATCCGCCCTTGATGACAAAAGGGCGAGTAATAGTTTATGATTTTTTTTATTAGAACTGAACTGAACTTTACAACTTTATTTTGCAAATTGCTTTTTCTGCTGTCATGATAGGAAATACTGGGCTGTGTTGCTAGTTATATAGAATCCCTTAGTCAAGTTACATCTTGAATAGCTCCTTTTTAAGCTTAATGTAAACAGGAACAAAAAGGAAAGAGCATAGATTTAGGGGGAGCTACTGTTGAAAAAGAAAGGGGGAGCAACACATTAGCAAGCAACACCATTCAAAGGGAGTTTCTAAACCTTACTCAAATTCAACGTCTTTTGATTATTGATTAAATCATGTTTGTCATCAAGGGGGAGATTGTTGAGTTAAGAAATTAACTAAATTAATTAGTGATGACAAACATTATTTTTGGGCAAAATAAATAATTAAGTGTTAATAGCCCAAAAGGAATAAAAAGCAATCAGCAAGAATATTAGGCTGAAAGCAAAATTAAGAGCCCAAGCAAAAGCAAAGAAAGAAGCCAAAGAAATCAAATCGGGCCAAGCATACCAATACCCGATCCAAGCCTGATCTGGTTTCAGAAATGCAAATCCCTCTCTTTTGCTTAACCAAAAGCAACGTTCATCTCTCTCTCTGACGAAGTCAAATCAGTTTCAGAAAAGTAAGAAAGAGAAAGAGAGAAAGAGCTTCTTCACCAAGATAGTCACCAAAGAAGCAAGAAAGAGAAACTAAGCTTGAAAGGCAGAAGTCATCTCAACAAATCCAAACCAAATAAAGCTTAGGTTTTAGGTAAATCTTTTCCTCATACATGCAACTCGGTCTTATCTCTTCTTCCTAACTCTCTGCTCTATCCGAAATGGGATACATGGGAAAGAGAATTTTTGTTCTTCCCTGGTGTGTATCTACAGTCTTAAACAAGACTTGGGGACCAAGTTGGTTTTCAAGGGTTCAGATCAAGTTGACCATTGGAAGATTTCTATGGTTGCTGTTTTGTGGCTTTTGGCCAAGATGAGGAAGTCAGAAGGAGAGTTTCTATTCTGAGGATTACTGAGAAAAAGTAAATCTGTGGTTGGTGAAGTTCAAGGCTCAAGGTGTTGACCTTGGGAGAAGATCCCAGCAACATGCAAGGAGAATAAAAGAAGACTTCTTGCTCATTCAGAAGCAAGGAGAGAAAACCAGAGAGTGAGAACAGTGTTCTGTTAAGAAGTTCCTCTACTTGGATAATGCTTTCTTTCAAAGAAGCATTCGGCTAATACTGAAGAACTGCATTTGAGGTTTGCGAATCTGGTTTTGCACATAGCTAAGAGGCTGCTGATGAAGTCAATCTCCTTCATGTTTTACTGATTGTAATGTACTTTTCTAAGTTTATCATTCTATAATTTCTTGTGAGAAAAGGCATTGTGAGAAAGCTCAAGTAAAAGCCATGAGTGGAAAAAGGCTAAGTGATACACTTGAGAGGAAAGCCTAGAGTTATTTTTCTAATTTCTTTAGGTTGGTTAAGTGTCTTGTATCTTGTACCTATTTGGTATCCCTTTCTTAGTTGGGTTAGCACTAAGAGTGAATAGTTAGGAGTTAGCATAGCCAATGTCAAGTTAGGTTAGAACTTGAGTGTGAAATTGGTGTATGTAATACTGTTAACTATAGTGAAATTCTTCCATAATTGTGGAGGAGACTGGATGTAGGTTGCATAGCACAAGGCAACCGAACCAGGATACATGCTGGTGTTCGTTTTTCTCTTCTCTGCTGAGTTCTGTTTTCTGATATTCATGAGACAAAAATAAATTGTCTCATAAATTTCTGCTACTGAGTTCAAACAGAATCAGAATTGTAATTTTGTTTAAAAGGGTCATAACAGCAACTTAAAAAGGAAGGCATAGATTCAACCCCCTTCTCTAAGCCTACCACAACCTTCATAAATAAAATTATTTTTATAAAAATAATAAAAAAATGGATCATGCTTGATGAACCGCTAGTCCACCTAATAAATATTCTTTTGTACTTAAGTCGATAACTCTTTTTATATTAAATCTAAATGACTGAAAATCATGGCATTTCAAACTTTCACCAAAAAGAAAAAAAAAAACCCAAGGGTTTACGTGAAATGCTTTCGAAAAGATGTACATGGACGTAACTTTGGCCAACGCTTTGGCATTGAAAGAGAATTTTTTCTACACCTATAAAAGACAAATGTCCACCCCTCATGAAAGTAAAGTGGTCATGGAGCCAATTCAGGACATGCAATTAGAGGGACAATCTTTGCATCGTGTCGAGTGGATGCACATGTTACTAAGTGTGATTAGTCATAACAGTAGCTGTATCTAATGTATTAGTTATTTAGAATATTTTGTGAAAAGTGTTCAGAGGACATTTTTGTCATTTTAAAATTAAGAGTCAGAATAGTAATTTGATCATATTTAAAGATTTAAATATTAAAAGAATTATAATATATTAGTCTTAAACATAAAAAAGATTAAGAGTTTGTCTTAAAAATAGTGTTGTTGAATTAGCAATAACTTATAAGGGAGACTAAATCAGAACAGTAAGAAGTTTAATAATGTTTTTCAAATTCAAATGGAAGGTATAATATATTACTAATTTTCAAATTTTTAGATCTATATTTTAGTTTGTTTTGTTTTCAAGATTTGTTAGAAGATTTTATTGTTCTAATTAGTTTAATAGTATTTTTAAGAATTTTAAATTTAAATCTAATCTAATCTAATCTAATCTAATGAGATCAAAAATCTTATTTAAATTAGTTATTATATCTGTAAGATTTTAAAATTTAAATTAAATCTGATCTAATCTAATAAGATCAAAGGATTTTTTATTTAAATAAATAAAATAAAAGTAATAATTACCGAAATAAATAATTTTAAAAATATTTACCGTTTTGTATTCCCTAGTCATATCTCGTTGACACTGTAAACGAGATGACAATTCATGTATCTCTTTTACAGTGTAAAAACGAGATATGACACGTCAGCTGCAACGTGTCTATCTCGTTTACACTATAAACGAGATAAACATATATCGTTTACACTGTAAACGAGATACATGAAATGTTCATCACGTGTGCAGTGTAAACGAGATATATAGAAGACAATCCCACCAGCTATAAAAGGATGTGTAACCCTTAGTATTCTTCACAAACTTTTTCTATCATTTTTGTGTCTCATATTTCTCACAAATACAAGGCATTAATGGCCAGTAATAGTCCATACATAGTTGTGCTTGTTTATCACAATTGTTGTATGAGAAATGGCGACAACAAGGTGACATTTGAGTGTGAGGATTCGATATTGTTCCGCACTCAGCGTGTGAAGACATTGTCAGATTTGAAGAATTGATATTGAGCAAGCTCAGTGGTACACAAACAAGGGAAATCGGAAGGGTGGCGTATAAGTTGCTGGCACCCATGGGTAATGGAGTCTTCCAGGTTCGACTATTCCGACTTCTAGGAGACGAGCATGTGCGACTGACCGACATCCATGGGAGAATCATGGTGGAGCAGGTAATGGAGCTTTCTGCAGAAGTGGGATACAGTGGCGGTGGGAGTTCCGTACATTTGACCTATGTACAGGACGACTGACCCCTCGCACCACCTCCCATTCATGTCAGCATTTCAGTGGATAAGGCAAAGGAGGGCGAGGAAGAGTCAGACGAGGATTACGTGGCGGACAGTGCGGACAACGACTTGTCCGATAGTGAGGATGAGGATGAGTGTGTTCTAGAGACACCTGTTCAGACTGTGGCGTGCCATGTCCTGCCTCCACCTCACCCAATTCTGGCGCTATCGGCAGTGCCATTTCACTATCACAGTCTGGATTTGGACGCCATGCATGAGAGGACTCCATTTGCTGACATGGGTGAAGAGGATTACAACCTAGACAGCGGTGTAGAGTTTTGGGTCGGCCACAAGTTTAGAAGCTGAGAGGCAGTGCTTCAAGGTGTGAAGAACTACAGTATTCGGAGGAGTGCGGAGTACCGGGTGATCGAATCGGACCGGTTAAAGTATGCTGTGCAGTGCTATCAAACTGAGAATGGGTGTCAATCGAGCCTCCGTGTGGCCCTTCGACAGAACCTCGGATACTGGTAAGCTTAAATTTACTTGCGCTTTTCAGTACTTCTATACGATATATTAAGTAGGTGGAGTGCACAGTTGTCTAGCACCTACCATGTCTCAAGACCATCATCAGTTAGACAGCAGTCTGATTTGCAGGGTCATCTTGCCGTTGATTCAGTCCAACCCCTCTGTAAGCATTCCAGTTTTGCAAGGTGCGGTCAAAGCAAGCTATCACTTCAAACCATCCTATAGAAAGGTGTGGATGGCCAAGCAGAAGGCAATTGCACAGATATACGGGGATTACGAAGAGTCATGAAATAAGGTTCCAAAGCTGCTTCAGGCACTGCAAAGCTGTTTTCCTGGTACATTATGCGTCAAACCGTTCTACGATGGACACCTCCTGGTACGCGACTGCAATATGCTCGACAAGGTATTTTGGGCTTTTCCGTCATGTATCGAGGCCTTCAAGCATTGCAAGCCCTTTGTCTCTGTAGATGGTACGCATCTGTATGACAGGTACGGTGGAGTGTTACTTATTGTGGTGGCGCAAGATGGGAATAACAACATCCTGCCTATTATTTTTTCCATTGTGGAGTACGAGAGCACCGAGTGATGGTCGTTCTTCCTAACTAATTTGAGACGCCACGTAATAGGAGTAAATAAAAGATATGATAATTATGAAAATTAATTAAGTCAAAATTGGCACTAACAATAATTAACCAGGATCGAACAAGCAATAAAAATAAATATAAAAATAATTCAATGCATTAATAAAATTTAAGAGTGGCAAAATCCAAACATGAATTCAATACTCAAATAGAAAAGAGAAAATAATAGAATTAAAGAAGAAACTAGGAATAAAATGATAAAGAACGAAGGTAGTAGCAGCTCTCTCAAGATCCAAATCAAAAGTAAAACTAAGAATGTCAAAAACCCAAGGAGAAGTAGTAGTTTCACCCTCTAGAATTCAAAACTAATCAAAAACTAAAATTGAAAAGTGAAGTCTTCAGTCTCAGCTCCATTCCTACCTCTAGTCTGCATTTTTGGGCTTGAAACTGGGTCCAAATCAGCCCAGAAATCACCCCCAGCGAGTTCTGTTAAGTGTAGCACGTGACGCTCTGTTATGCGTACGCGTCGCTGAATCTTGCACCTGGCCACGCGTATGTGTCACTGAAAGACGCTCCTGATCACGCGCACGCGTCAGCCATGCGTGCGCGTCGCTCCTCGCTTCTCAACTCTTTAGTTTCTTGTGTTCATTCCATTTTGACATGCTTCATCTTCATCCTTTAAGCCATTTATGCCTTATAAACCTGAAAACACTTAACAAACACATCACAGCAACGAATGGTAATAAAGGAGAATTAAAAATTAACATATTTAAAGCTTAGGAAGCATATTTTCAATCATAGCACAATACGGACTGCTGGTTATCTCTAACAGATCTTAGACCATCAAAGCCGCGCTTAGCTCCGATGATAGTGGTTGGCATCCCCCAAGAGCCTTCCAGGCTTACTGCATCAGACACATGGCTGTGAATTTCATGACTTGGTTCAAGTCAGCCGAGGGCAAGAAATACCTCATTAATGCTGCTTATAGTCCAAGCAAGGTTGGGTACGAGTGGTACATGGATACCTTGAGAGGAGTCTCCCCGTTGATGGTGGACTGGACTGGTCGTTTCAGGAAGGAGATTTGGCTACAACATTGTGACAGCGGGCGTTGATTTGGTCACATTATCACAAATCTATTCGAGTGCATCAACGCAGTGTTGAAGGGGACTCGAAACTTGCCAATTTCTACCATTGTGTGCATCACGTACGAAAGATTGTAGAAGATGTTTGTGACAAAGGGCAGAGAGGCGCAATCACAGCTGACGGCGGGATGTCGATTCTCACAGAGACTCTTGGCCCCCATTGAGAAGAACAGAGAAGGGATACCAAAGATGCGTGTCACTTATTGTGGTAGGCGGGCCTCTGTATTTGTTGTGGAGGAGCTAGAGCCATTCGAGGGATGAGGGGAGGTTCCTTCCGTGTTCGGCTATCGGAAGGTACGTGTGACTGTGGTTTATTCCAATCTCTCCACTATCCGTGCCGTGCCACCTACCGAAGTCACGAAGTCACCCCCTCAACGGGGTTCCTGTGTGCTCGTAGGCCTAGGTGGTATGCCACATCCTACAGGGTGATAGTGACCTCACCCTACGGGAGATGAAACGTGTGCGTCTCCGGACGCGATCGCTCCACGAATGCCAAAATCAGAGAATTATCATAAGTGAAGTCCCTAAGGGACACAGTCGCTGGATCCAACCTCAACCAGATACGGGATGATGGCGTCCGGTAGAGGAAGGGTATGGCTGACTCACCGGGGCAGTAGAAGGCAAGGCCTCTATTGAATAAAAAAAATATTTTTACTTATATAGAGATAATAAAAAATTTCTGTAGTCTACTTAAGAACATACTTTCATGTTTCTAGTCTACACATATGCCAGTAAGCAAATCCTAATTAAGTCATAACAATCTTACACAAGAAAACACAGTTCTAAATTCATCCTACAGACCAATTCCTAAAGAATTTTACTCAATGCTTGTCACTATGGGACTACCCTAACAATGTCCACATACTTAGAGTAACCAAACAGTACACAACTAACCTCAAAGTCGGCTGCCCATGCGTAATGCGACATCTCGTTCAGTCTATTGATATCTTCGTTGTTTCCCGCCTGGCGTGCCATCACCGTATCAGTCTCAAATATGGTAGGAAAGGGTTGAAAGAGGGGAGAAAGAGCTTGACTAAGTCAAATTGGGGCCCAGACACACGCTGTAAACGAGTTATATTTATAGGCACAGTACGGCCTTATCTCGTTTACAGTGTAAATGAGTTAAGGGTCTATCTCGTTTACAGTTTAAATGAGATAGCAACGGTGCATCCAACGTGCCTTATCTCGTTTACACTGTAAACGAGATAAGACTCGGATATTTAAATCAGTAAATATTTTTAAAATTATTTATTTTGGTAATTATTAAATTTACTTTATTTATTTAAATAAAAAATCCTAAGATCAAATATGATTTAAATTAGGTATCTTATTTTTAAGAAATTTAAATTAAGTTATCTTATCTTTTAGTTAGTTTGTTAGATGTCTATTTAAACACCTTTGGTGAGATAATTTACACAACTTTTAATGAATAAAATTTTCAGTTGCTTTATGCACGTTTTGTTTAGTGTGATTAAGTGAGGTGAGTAATTTGCTTCGCTTGTTGCATGAAGAAAATTGAAGGGTCCAACACCAAAATAATTCTGTGTGCTAATTTCTTTCAATTTTCATCCCTCTAATCTAGGTTGTGAAGGATAGGTTCTTTGAAGGTCTAATAAAAAATCCTTTCCGATGGCCTAGGTTGTTAAGAATAGATTTTTTAAAAATCTAGTAGAAAAAAATCTTATCTATCCCTTTATATTCTCGCTGCGTCTTCTCTCCATCTTTTTCTTATCCCTTTATCATTTGTTCTAATTTCATATCATTTGTTTACTAATTACAAACTTTTATTCTCATATATTACAATTTATTTATTATTTATTTTATCATTCTTTTGAAAAATTATTTATAATTAATTTTGCACCGTAATAATAATTTATTTCTAAAGAATATATTAGTTATTTAAAATATTTGGTTTACTAAATAATTATTATCCAATCATATTTGTAATATAATTTAACTATTATTCAATAAAATATTTATTGAAATTAATTATTCTACATATATGCTTTATAAACAGAAGGTGTCTATTATTCGGTGATTTTTTATATTCTTATAATTTAACATACTCTATCTACAAATTATTTCATAATATTTATTTTAATATGAACCTTTAGATTTATCATCTAATAATATATTTGCTTGGTACACTGATGTTCATATTTTTATTAAAATATTTTAGGTGCGACCATCTTTAAAAAACACTCTAAAAGATTCTGTTTCTTAATTATTTGTTAAGTAGAAATAACACATTATTTGAACAAGGAGTCTGTCTTTAGTAAACTCAACTCTTTTAAGCTTTTCAGATATGCACAATAAATAATTTATGAATATGGTGCATATGGGGAGTTTAATAATAATAATTATTTTTTTTATATTTACTCCAAATATTTTTTAAATTCATGAGGTATAACCCTAATTTTTTTAATCTGTAACCTTATTGCCTCTGAATTACCAAATCTAGTCCACGCTTATCTGTTCTCTACTATCGCCGTGCATCAAGTATTCGCCGTCGGTCTCAGACTCTGCTTAGACATCGTCGTTCTCATCCTCTCTCTCCCGAAATAGTTCTTAGACGCTTATCTGCTCTCATCATCTCTCTCTTCTCCCGACATTGTTCTCATCCTCTCTGTCGTTCGTCTTCAGCCTCAGAGTAGTGACGTGGGTCTCAGTGAGTCAACATCGTCATCTACGTCGTGGTGCTCCGTCTCCCCTTCATCGCTCCACTTCAAATGTTCCAATGGAGTCTCAGTCTCAGGTATGAATTTGCTTCATTTAGCTCATTTTTTATCCTTTTATGTTCTATATGTATCTTTTTTGTTGATTCAATTGCTTTTTTTTGTTCTACTTTTTTTGTTAAACTTTTTTGTATGAATTTATTTCATTCATTTCATTCAATTAGTTGTTTTGTTCCGTTTATTTGGTTCTTTGAAATTTTTTGGGTTATGTTTACGAGGGTTAAAAAATTTTGGTACATGTTTTTATGATTCTTATTTCAAATTTTGGGGATATGTTTCTATTCATGATGTTATTTTTTTATTTGGTATTGATGTTCGATTTTTGTTCATGATTTCAACCTCTGGCACTACAAGAAAACAGCTCTAAAAGCGTGGCAAAAAGTTGAAAAAAGCGTGGCGATAGCTTTTCGCCACGCTTTTTGAGCTACCGCCACGCTTTTGAAAGGGTCACATCTACTAGCGTGGTGGTTGCTCTATCGCCATGATTTTGGTGACCTATTGCCATTTTTTATTTTTTTCCATGTTGTTGCTGATTGCCACGCTTAAAAACCGTGGCCGTATGTGATAGATACAGCCACGCTTTAAAAGCATGGCGATAGCAAGATACAGCCACGCTTTTAAAGCGTGGTGATAGCCTTGTCAAATTTTAAAAAAAAAATCTTTTTTTTGACTTTACCTTCATTACTATGCAATATAAATTTTCAATCCTTTTTTTTTTTACCAAACCTATAAATATAATATGCAATTTTCATTACAAGACAAATCAAACAATAATTAGCAACATATATAATTTTTGCCATAATTGCTTGTTTTATACATTAATACTCAATACAAAACTTTCCAGGTTTTTTCAGTAACAAAAAACCATTCAACCTCCTATCCAACAGAAATTCATTAACTAGGTAAAACGCATGTATAATTACAAAAGAAATGCAAAATTAATAGCAGGTCTGAGGTCTGAAGAACATGTCAGGGTCCCTCATTTTTTATATTTTATGTTTTCTTTACAACCTTGTGCCCAATAAGTACATAACCGAGCTCAATATCCCTCTTTCAGAATGATTCCCAGCAATGTCTGGTGGAGCTGAAAGAAATGACACAAACATCAACAAAATGATTTCATTTCCTTTTCACAGAACATAATAATAAAAATGCTGACAATCACCAACCAAAGACATAACAATGAAGAAACAAGGAATAACCCCAATGGCAAGCAAGCTCAATGCTTTTTTTTCCTATTGATAAAGAAACAAAAAAAGGCAAAAGGGTCCATTGAATTACCATGCAAAAGGGAGAAAGAAATCGAACTAATTGGCAATGCAAGATACAATGCAATTAGGTAGAGATCAAATTTCAGGAAAAATGAAAAGGGGCAGCAGAAGAAGAAAAATAATTTTTGAAAGCAAAGATTGCTTTTTTTTTCTCTTTTCTCCAGCAGAAAACTAGAATTGAACCCCTTAATGTTCCCTTATAATAGTGCCCTTTGCAGGATGATCTCAGAGGAAAGTGTTTGTATTCTCCTCCTCTACACATTGGTGTTACTTTTGTTCGATAGAAGTTGACAGTGACGTAGCTTCTCTACCCCTTGAGTTCGGTCAACTGGAGGGAATTCTAGGAAGCACAGACGATTTCTGACGTTTTCTTCTTTAGCAACTCGGTTAGAAAGCTTCTCCAGAGCTTCCGTTGTTTTGATTTTGTACGAAGGTAGGATTTGATAATTTTATCATTATTAAATGTGAATTTTATAAGTGAATTTTGGTTTGATAGATTATTGTTGAGTTTGATTAAGTTTATGTTGAAATTTTGTTGACTTGTTGTTGTTGTTTGTGAATTGTGGTTCAGCCATAAAGAATAGCCCAACTAGGGTTATTTTGATGATTTTGGGGCTGTTGTGAATAAGAAATTATTGATTAAAATTGATGAGATTTGATGGCCGAGAGATTAAATGAAAAGCGGTGAAAATCGGTAACAGTAAAGCTTAAAAATGGACTTAAAACTCAAGGAGAAAACTTGAAGAATTTTGGAAATCGGGTTCAGTCCTTTGGTAAAGTTATAATCAGAAAAAAATAAGAGTTACATTTGAGATTGAAATAGTAATTTAATGAAAATTGAAGCTAGTTTTGTAATTATATACGTTTTGTGGTATTTTGGGTAATAATTAAGAAGTTCAAGGGTAAAATGATATTTTATAAAAGATGTAAGGTTATTTTAGTAATTATACTATATGTAAGAGTATTTTAATAAATTATAAAATTGTTGAGGTAAAAATATAAATATTTTAGAAAGCTCAAAGATTTAAAATAATTTATAAAAGCTTAATAATAAAGCTTAAGTTATATGTTTTGAGTAATAAAAAAATCATTAATACTGTTATTAATTTATTAAGATTATTATCAATGTGTTTTTGAAATATATTATACATTAGTAATTTGTACTATAACAGAATAGAAGAGTTAAACAGTAACCTACTTAAAAGCTGTAGAAAAACGAACATAGGTTGAGAATCGTATGATTCACTCTTCACA
>NC_029777.3:64880001-64891085 GCF_000817695.3 Arachis duranensis
ACCCTTATGTTAGTTACGACCTTCATTGCCATCTCCAATTTTTTGTCCCATCCTAACCATCACTTGGCTGGTCCAGCAGCAACAGCACTAATAGCAGCAGTAGTGCTCGTCATAGCGGTAATGAAATCAGTCAAACTCCCTATCGGTATGGTTACCTCGTTACCTCTCCGACCTCGAAAAGCATAGTCAATCCATCCCTGAGGCTCTACAAGAACGAATTGCTCTATATATATAAGAATAATAATAATAATTGAAAGAACGTATTATATGAGGAGCCTTGAAGAATAGGTAAAGCAAAAATCATAAAATTAAAAGCGCAATGCTCAGGAATAAGGGTACAGAATAAACAAGCTCCTAACCCAACTTGTGAAGCTAAGGTTGGCCGGAGAATATTTATATACATACATATAGAAATCCGTAACACAAAATACATAAAAGTAACCGTAGTTCTCCATAAACCTCTATGAGGTGCAAAAGTAAAACATATATATACATAAGGAGAGTCTATACATATAGATATAACAAAATGGAATAAGATATAAAATCCCAAAAGCCCACTTCACTGCAAAGATCTCCAGACACCTAGCGAGGTATCTCTTGACCTACATCTGAAAAACACAAATAACTATAAGAAATGAGAACCGGGGGTTCTCAGCATGGTAATGGTACCGCATACATAAGATATAAGGTCTCGGGAAAGCTAGAGGCAATCCTAGAACTCCGACACTCAGATTATGAAACTTAAAGATCTAAAATAGAAACGTTAAATAGGTGGACCTCTAAGGTTCTAAACTCAACCAAACCTTAAACCTAACCCTCCATCATCTACTTTCCTTCAAAACCTCCAACACCGGTGGAATCACACAGACAAGCAAGCAAACAATGGCAAACACAGCTAGAATATAAGTACTGTAGATAGCAAATATAACAATTAAGCATATTGAATTACTTAGGCATTCTCAATTAATGCACAAGCAAGCAATTCAAATAATATGCATATGATGTATGCCTATCCTAGGACTGATGAGTCTCATCTGTTGATTATCAAGCCAACCCAACAATTTTGACTGCTAAACCCTAGACTGTCCCCCGTTGCGCATCCCCAAGAGTCTATGTATAGCTTTTTCTGATATATAAAATTTGCTCATTGGGCGGTATCCTTCCCAGGAATTTATATGTATCCGATCACCCTTATGACGTAGGGTCAATAGAGTATCAAGTCTCAACTTGGAGCACGTGATGGCAAGCCACTGCTCTTTACCCAGGAAAACTCGTATCTCAGATAAAAATGTGCGCATACGCCACAAAATCATTCATATTCATTCATAATCTCTGCATAATCATTCACTATAGCCATGGCATCACATATACATCATGTATTTGCATCACATATTCATTTATATTCTTAGAGCAAGTGGGGCGAACCACACTCTTGCATCTATCCGGGGAGCTTCTATACTAATCAACTTGGAACAAGTGGGACGAAACCACAACCCTTGCGTTTACCCAGGAGGTATGTCCTCATATGCCCATGAGAAACAAAAGAGAGGATCCTAACCTCCCACCATCTTGCTGGGGGCAATTTTTACAATACCAGAAGGAGCAAAAAAGGGAATTCTCACCTTCCACCATCTCCTGAGGTCGCACTTTCAAGAAAGAATGCTCAGATGAAATATTTATTCCTTTCTTTAATCAGTTTTATAATTTAAGAACTATATACATATATATACATATACATACATATATACACACCCTATCTCCTTATACCTAATTCATCACTTCTCAAGCTTTCTTCATCTCCAAGTTACCAACCCCTCCTAACTTCTTCTCATCAATCAACACATAACTAAGGTTTGGGGGCTAAAAGAGTGAAAATAGAGGTTTGAAGGTTTAAAATTAGGTTTTAAAATGAAAAATTCACTTTGCTAGAAATAGGGGCATCACGTACGCGTGGACTCGTTTTGCCTCGCTTGCGTACGCGAGATGCCCAACTCAAAAGGGTTGGTTGCGTTGCATGCAGGTGGTCGCATACGCAACCCCTCAAGATTACTGCTCACATACACATGCACCCTGCTCACGTACGCGAGATGCCAAACCCGAATGGGTTGGTGATGCAAGGGCATCTTGGCCAGTTCCACTGACCTTTTTTTTACTGTTTTTAGGGTAGTTTCATGCATTTCCTTAAGAAATAAGCTAGTTTTGGGTAGATATTCACTTACACCTTGATTCAAGCATACATTGTGCATTTTACATGATTTCATGAGGATTTTGTATGAATTTAGTGACAAATTGTATGTTGCATTACCCATGACTTGGACTAGAACTTTGAAGCACTCTATTGCTTGATTTCAGGACCAAAGGAAGCAAGGAAGAACCACTTAGCAGTCACGTTAATCTAATTAACGTGGCCACTAACGTGGAATGAGAGGTAACTTACAAAGTTAATGAGAAAAGTGATTGCCAATAACGCTCTCGAAGCCATCATTGCCCACGTTAAGAGTCACGTTAACTAAGTTAACGTGAGCTCTAACGTGAAGAAAGGATTTTGAGCCAACGTTAGTGACACTTAACATTATCACTAACGTTGGCCAATGATCATAAGTGGCCACGTTAGAGTCCACGTTAACTTGGACTCTAACATGAATAGGGGCATATTGGAATGTTAGTGACAATGTTGAGTGTCACTAACGTTCTCGAAGATTGGCATGCCTACATTAAAAGAGCCACGTTAACTAAGTTAACGTGGACCCTAATGTGGGAAAGGGGGAGGCTCTCAACGTTATTGGGAAAGTTGAGTCCCAATAACGTGTGCGAAGGACAAAGAGGCAACGTTAGTTGCAACGTTTGTGCCACTAACGTTGAGGTTAACGTGGCCTTTACTTGGGTAAGAAACGTTAGTGAAAAAGTTGAATGACACTAATGTTTTCGAACCCATTTTCTCACTGAATGTTAACACCTCTAACGTCTTGAGCTAAAATCTCTGCCCACTTCACACTTTCTCTCTGCAAGTAGGATCAATACTAGTTTTCATTATTCTTCTTCTATCTTTCCTCTTGATTTTACTTGAAAGCTTTCGATCTTCATCCAATTGGATTTTTATCTTGGAAAAGAAACTATTCAAACTTGGATCCCTTCTGAACCTTGAAAGAGGAATGAAGAGATCAAGCTAGAAATGCTTTCTCATGCTGGACCAAATTGGGTTTGGATGGATATGTGACGATAATCCTACCAATACTTGATTTGGAAATGCATGTGGTATAACCAGTGACCATACTTCATCTCTTCTCATGAGCAATTGACCAAGGATGACCACACTTCATCTCTTCTCATGAGCAATTGACCAAGGAATTGGCTATTGATCAAGATTTGAGAGATTGAATTGCAAGAAATTGTAATTCAATCAATTAAGATTGCCAAGGAGATCAATGAATGCATTGATTGAGGAAGAGATGAAAATGAACTTGATCCGGAGAATTGCAACATCTCCTGTGCCCAATGAACTCTCCAATTCTGATCTCACCCATTCTCTTTAATTTCTACATTTATTTTCATGAGCAAACACCCCATTCCCATTTACAATTCTGCAATTTAATTTCAGTCATTTACTTCTAGTTCTTTAATTCTAGCATTTACTTTTCCGTCATTTACATTCCTGCCATTTTATTTTCTGCAACTCTCAATCCAAATTCTGAATTCGCTCAACTAGAACAATCTTCTAATTAATGTTGCTTGATCAATCAATCCCTGTGGGATTCGACCTCACTCTATTGTGAGTTTTTACTTGACGACAAATTCGGTATACTTGCCGAAGGAAATTTATTGAGAGACAATTTCCACCTGCATCAAGTTTATGGCACCATTGTCGGGGATTGATTGTGCATCAAGAATTATTAGATTGGAAGATCACTAGATTGAGCATTTTTGTTTTGTTGAATTAACTTTCTGTTTGAGTAATTTACTTTCTGTCTTAGTTAACTTCTTCCCTTCCCCCTCTACTTTTTCGTTTCTTTGTTATTTACAATTCAGTTTGCTAACCCACTAACTGTTTGATATATTGCATCACTCACAACTAACACTAATTCTGACAACAATACTATCTGCACATATTTTTACTTGCTTGTACTTGTTGGTTGTATGACAGGGAGAAGAAGCGGGGCTTCAACTTCCTTCGATTCTGAACCAGAAAGGACCCTCCTTAGATTAAGGAGGGAAGCAAGAGGGAAACGTGCAATCGGTGCTGAAGAAGAGGAGGAACACTTTGAACTAAACATGGAAGGCAACATAGAAAACCAACATGAAGAAGAGGCTAATAACCATGGGGGAGGAGGAGGAGAAAATCATGTTGGGGATGATAGAAGAGTGTTAAGCTCTTATATCAATCCCAACCCAGGCAACTATGGGAGCAGCATTCAGAAGCCCACCATACATGCCAACAATTTCGAGCTAAAACCTCAGCTCATCACTCTTGTGCAGAATAATTGCTCATTTGGAGGAGGTGCTCAAGAAGATCCGAATCAACACTTGACCATCTTCTTGAGGATTTGTGACACAGTGAAGTCCAATGGAGTCCACCAGGATGTCTATAGGCTGCTCTTGTTCCCATTTTCACTCAGGGACAAGGCATTCAAATGGCTTGAATCCTTCCCAAGAAAAAGCCTGACAAATTGGGAGGAGGTAGTGAAAAAGTTTTTGGCAAGGTTTTACCCCCCTCAAAGGATCAATAGGCTGAGAACCGAAGTACAGACATTCAGACAGCAGGATGGGGAGACACTTTATGAAGCTTGGGAAAGGTTCAAAGACCTAACAAGGAGATGCCCACCAGAGATGTTCAATGAGTGGGTCCAACTGCACATCTTCTATGAAGGCTTGTCATATGAATCAAAGAAGGCAGTAGATCATTCCTCTGGAGGATCCTTGAACAAGAAGAAGACCATTGAAGAAGCCATAGATGTCATTGAAACTGTAGCTGAGAATGACTACTTCTATGCTTTCGAAAGAGGGAACACTAAGGGAGTGATAGAGCTAAACAATGTAGATGCTCTGCTGGCTCAAAACAAGCTCATTACCAAGCAGCTAGCTGACCTCACCAAGAAGATAGAAAGGAACCAAGTGGCAGCAATCACCACCTCATCAACAACCCAAGAAGAAGTTGAAGAAGAGGACCTTGAGCAAGCCAACTACATTGGGAATTCACCTAGACAGAACCATGATCCATACTCCAAGACATACAACTCTGGATGGAGGAACCACCCAAACTTTGGGTGGGGGAATCAGCAAGAGCAAAGCCAAGACCAGAGATGTTACAACTCCAACAACAATGTAGCTCATCAACAATTCACACAGAGGACATATCAACACCCCCACAACAACACCTCTCATCCTTCCACATCTAATCCTAATTTACCATCAATTGATGACAGACTCTCTAAACTTGAAACCTTACTTGAAGGAATATGCCAAGAGATTCAAGAAGACAAGGTGTTCAGAGAAGAGGTGCGAGCCAACATTAAGAAGCAAGGAGAGACCATCAAAAAGCTGGAATTCCAAGTGGGATGCTTAGCTGAGAAGATTCCCAAACCTACTGATGGCTTCCTAAGTGACATGGAGAAAAACCCAAGAGGAGAAGCAAAGAAAGTAAGATGGGAAGATTGCAAAATGGTCACTACAGGTGATCAAGAGGATGAAGACGAGCAAAGCAACCTCTCCCAACAGCCTGAAAACAACTCAACAGAGGAGGAGGATAGAGATCACCAAGAACCAGAAATCTCACAACAAGAGTTGCTGAAGCTCTATGCACCATTTCCCCAACTGCTCAATGGTGTTGTGGGGAAGAGAATATACTCAAGGTTCCTAGACTTGTTTGCATCTCTGCATGTGAACATACCATTCATCAAGGCCATACAACAAATGCCTGCATTCATCAAGTACATGAAGGAACTTCTTCCCAAGAAAAGCTCACTCAAAGAAGGCCAAACTATAGTGTTAAACAAGGAATGTAGTGCCTTTATTCAACCTAAATTGCCTGCAAAAAGAAGAGACCCAGGGAGTTTTCACATTCCCTGTGCCATAGGGGAAACAATGTTTGACAGAGCACTCTGTGATTTAGGGGCAAGCATCAACTTACTGCCCCTATCCCTGGCGAAGAGACTGCAAATCAATGAGATAATGCCCACATATGTGGTCATCAGACTGGCTGACAAGACTCAAAAGCAAGCAATAGGAGTGGTGGAAAATGTGTTACTAAAGGTTGGGAAATATTTTCTCCCAACAGACTTTGTCATCCTGGACATGGAAGAGAGTCACACTCACCCAATCATATTGGGAAGACCCTTCCTAGCTACGGCTAGAGCACTCATAGATGTGGAGAAAGGGGAGCTAATATTGAGGATCCATGATGAACGGCTCAACTTTAATGTCTTCAAACTCTCACAAGAAGTAGACCAAGAGCACAAGGAACCAAATAAAGATCATGATGAGATGCTGAAGGAGGAAGCAAGCACTGAAGCACACCCAACCTATCTGGAGACTCCTTTGGTTGATAAATAAGGGAAACAGCAACTACCACAGCTCAAGGAAAAGTTAGAAGAACCTAAACCTCTAGAGGCAGGTGAAGACAACATCACAAATCCCTTAGAAAAAGAAGTCATCAAGAGCAAGACAATATCAAAGGACACAAGGAAGAAGGTACCAAGGAAGTGGAGGAACAAAAAGATCCCTACGGAAGACTTCTCTCCAGGAGATAGAGTGATCTCAGCTTACTTTTCGGATATCCCCCCTAATCTCCCTACTGTACCATCTCAGTTACCTAAAGTCTTCACAATCAACAGAATTCTCTCCCTGGAACATGTAGAGATCATTGATACAACCAATGGATATAAGTCCACAGCGAGAGGGGAGGACTTCAAGCATTACCAACCACCCTGATGAGGGAGAAACGTCAAGCTAGTGACGCTAAAGAAGCGCTTCATGGGAGGCAACCCATGTTTTATATGCTTTTAGAAGATAGTAAATAAGTCAATATTTATGAATTCAAACCCAAACTTGACAAACTCTTGGTGGAATCCTTATTGTGCAATATACAGTGAAGAACAAGTTTAGTGTTCAAAGCATGCCAAGAAAGCATGAATGCAACCAAGAGCATGCTAGTCTTGGAAGCTTTGAACAGAACCTTTCATCACAGTGCTCCAAACTAAGTTTGGTGTCACCCCATGGTGCCACCAATATGCATATAAGGACCCACGAATAGTTAGTTAGTTAGTTGGAATTCATGAATAAACAATTTAATCTTTTCTCATTATTTTTTTAATTCGAGCCGTAAAGTTCATGTTGTCATTTTGATATCTTTTCTCACCTTTCTGATTTTGTCTTTATAGGGAAAAGAAAAGGAGCATTGATGGGGATTGATTTGACAATTAAATAGGGGAGGTTCAACCACTTCATGAAGAGAACTACACACTTGTCTCAAGAAGGAACGCATGGGGAAACGTTGCCATGCAACATTGAAGAAAGGAGACACTTTGAAGACCGAACCATTCACTCTCATTAAGTGATGATCCTTGTCCTTCCTTCATTGACAACCCCAACCATCCATCAAGCAACTATTCTTGCAATCCACACCTTCCATTCTCTCATGATCTCTCTATATAAAGGAACCTTAGTGCAGCCTCACTCCTCACATTCAAATCCCCACTCTCCACACTCTACACTTTTGGCGTACTAAAACCCTTCATCACAAATTGTCCTAGCCAACCCATTCTTCATCTATCCGTATCCTCAAATCACCTCAAAACAGCAACTCAAATTCATGGTGTCATCAAGCTCCAAGAGGCAGAAGAGGAAGGAACCAATGGAGAACACTCCTTATGATGAAAAGAGGTTCAAAACTGCCTTCCATGAACGAGAATTTGAGCGGATAAAACTCAAAAAGATACTGCCCGAGTTAACCTTCCAAATCAATGAAAACGAATACCCACAGATTCTGAAGAAGATTGAAGAAAGAGGGTGGGAATTGCTCACTAATCCAGAAGGGAAGATCAATGCAAACCTCATCAAGGAATTTTACGCAAATGGGGTAAGAGAAGACAAAACCAGGGACCCAACCTTCAAAAGCTATGTAAAAGGAAAGGAGGTGGACTTCAGCCCAAGTGCTATAATGAGAACTCTTCACCTGAAAGCACCACACTTTGATGAGCCCAGTTATCATACAAGGATAAATAAAAGCCAAGACAATGACGAGCTCACTGAGAACGTGGGTGACATTTGTGTTATAGCAGCTGACTGGGAGAGGTATAAAGATGGGAAACCCAGGTTCATCAAGAGGGGAGACCTTAGCCCAGAAGCCAAGGGTTGGTTTGAACTCGTAAGGAGGTCTATTCTCCCAGCTGCAAATAATTCAGAAGTGGATATTAATCGAGCATCTATGGTACATTGCCTAGTACAAGGTGGAGAAATCAACGTGCATGAACTTATAGCTGAAGGAATTCAAGAGTCAGCCGAGAAGCTTGAATCAGGTGCCAGACTTTGGTACCCCAGCACCATTTTCAGATTGTGCAAAAAGGCCAAGGTGGTCTTTGAGGATAGCAAACCGGACTGGGTAAACCCTGGGAAATTAATGACAGTCCAGCGTATGGTCTACACTACACCTGCACAGCAACAAAGAAGGCCACAAATAGGGAAACTAAAAGCAAAAGAAGGAGCTCATCAAGAGGAGTCTCATCAGGAAGAATATCAACAAGAAGAGCATCCTTACTCAGCAGACTTGCATATGACTCACCTTCTAAGAGCTATTGAAGATATGGGAGTGATACATATGAAAGGGCAAGAGCAAATACTAAGCTGGATGAGCCAACAAGAGGTGTGGCAGAAACAACAAATGGAGCAGCAACAGGAACAATACTCCCAGCTCACTCAAACCATCACCCAAATTACTGAGAGGTAAGAATGTCAAGATAAGCAATTGTAAGAACTCAATCAGCGGCAAATAGCTCAAATGAGAACATTCAATGAGTTCACTTTACTTAATGAAGGACGTCAATTACATAGGGAGGAGTTCAACGTAAACACTCAAGCAAGGTTGAACTACATGTCCAGTAATATGCATCATCTACACTATGCCATCCCTACATATGATGAGGTCCAAAAAGATTTTGTAGAACAAGAAGAGAGGAAGGTGAAACAGCAAAAGGAAACACTCAAGAAGAAGATGGAAGATGGTGGTTTCTGGAAGAAACTGTTTGGAAAAGGCAAAGGGAGTGGGAGTACAAGCACTCAGGAGGGACACAAGGAAGACAAGCAACGAGGAGAGCATGGACAACCACAAGAGTAAAAGGTGGTGGAGTTCCTTCTTTACTCCATCTTTTTCTATGCTTTAAATAAGGAAGATCTTGTATGGAATAGAACATGCTTCCATGTTAGTTTGAACCTTTTCAATTCTGCATTTTAAGCTTTATTGCTTAGGTCTATGATTTCTGGTTTAAGTGTTACTGCATCATACCATTACTTATTGTATGCTTGTCCTTTTGAATCAAATGAAAAAGAGAATGATTGTGTTTTAAAAAGACCAGAGTGGAGTTCATAATATGGAGTAATTTTCTGAATCTTTGGTGTGATCATAAGTTAGCTAAGTTGGTTCAACGATAAGGTAGGAAGACAACTATCTGTCCTGAATACTATGCTTTGAACACATCCCATGAGACCAGCTAAGTAAGAAGATCCTAATAAGAGAAAGGGAAAGAACAATTAAAGTGAAAACCAAAAGAAAAAGAGTAAGCAATAAGGCTAGGCACCAATGGTTTTAATCTTGAGGCATGTGTTTGTGGTGTTCCTGTGTGAGGGATCTACTTGGATGAATAAGCTCTTAAGGGTGCCTTATCACCTGGTAACTTGGGTTAACTAACTCGGGATTATCAGCTGAAAGTCCACTATCAAGAGTAACCCTCACTACAGAGCATTTGGTAACCCAAAGAGGTGCTAGACACCAAGGTCTCAAGAAGGAAAATAAATGAACCAGATGCCTGTGGTGTGTATGTATGGGGGAGAGACTTGAGGGAGCAAGTCCTTAGGGGTGTCTCAACACCTAGCACCTTGAACCAACTGGTTCGGGAGTGTTGCCTGAAAGTTTATCTTAAAGAGTTGCCCCCTTACAGAGCACCTAGCCTGAAGAACACAAATAAGCCCTGAAATGACAATAAAAGGATCAATAAAAGTCTCATGGTATGTAAGCAAAACCAGTGTTTTAGAACATGATAAAGGTCTGAAAGCCAGTAATGGAATGAACCTAATTTGCTATGCATGAAACCACCATAAAATCAGTAACATGACCTCCACAAGAATGACTCATTTCTCTTGGCATTCCATTCATCATTCTCTTGTTCCAGTACTTGCTTAGGGACAAGCAAGCTTTAAGTTTGGTGTTGTGATGCAAGGGCATCTTGGCCAGTTCCACTGACCTTTTCTTTACTGTTTTTAGGGTAGTTTCATGCATTTTCTTAGGAAATAAGCTAGTTTTGGGTAGATATTCACTTACACCTTGATTCAAGCATACATTGTGCATTTTACATGATTTCATGAGAATTTTGCATGAATTTAGTGACAAATTGTATGTTGCATTACCCATGACTCGGACTAGAACTTTGATGCACTCTATTGCCTGATTTCAGGACCAAAGGAAGCAAGAAAGAACCACTTAGCAGTCACGTTAATCTAATTAACGTGGCCACTAACGTGGAATGGGAGGTAACTTGCAAAGTTAATGAGAAAAGTGATTGCCAATAACGCTCTCGAAGCCATCATTGCCCACGTTAAGAGTCACGTTAACTAAGTTAACGTGAGCTCTAACATGAAGAAAGGATTTTGAGCCAATGTTAGTGACACTTAACATTATCACTAACGTTGGCCAATGATCATAAGTGGCCACGTTAGAGTCCACGTTAACTTGGTTAACGTGGCCTCTAACATTAACAAGGGGAAGGAAGCCAACGTTAGTGGCATTCAACATTGTCACTAACGTTGGCCTAAGGTGTAATGTACCACGTTAACTTCCACGTTAACTTGGTTAACGTGGGAGCTAACGTAAGAGGCAAAGG
>NC_029777.3:64891191-64924035 GCF_000817695.3 Arachis duranensis
GTTAACTTAGTTAACGTGGAAGCTAACGGCGATGAGTGAAAGATGAGCCAACGTTAGTGACACTCAACATTGTCACTAACGTTGGAAATGGTTTGCAAAGCCACGTTAGAAGCCACGTTAACCTAGTTAACGTGGACTCTAACGTGAATAGGAGCATATTGGAACGTTAGTGACAATGTTGAGTGTCACTAACGTTCTCGAAGATTGGCATGCCTACGTTAAAAGAGCCACGTTAACTAAGTTAACATGGACTCTAACGTGGGAAAGGGGGAGGCTCTCAACGTTATTGGGAAAGTTGAGTCCCAATAACGTGTGCGAAGGACAAAGAGGCAATGTTAGTGGCAACGTTTGTGCCACTAACGTTGAGGTTAACGTGGCCTTTACTTGGGTAAGAAACGTTAGTGAAAAAGTTGAATGACACTAATGTTTTCGAACCCATTTTCTCACTGGATGTTAACACCTCTAACGTCTTGAGCTAAAATATCTGCCCACTTCACACTTTCTCTCTGCAAGTAAAACCAAGCCCAAGTGAAGAAGAGAACTGCTCCAAACTGAAGATCTAAAGGCCCAAGACTTGAAGAATCAACTAGAAGAATAGAAGAGTAGTATATATAGGAATAGCTTTGAATTATTTGAGGGAGTTGGAAAGAGTTCTGAAAGGAAAAAGCATTACTCTCTATACTTTTACTTTCTCTGCTCTTCTAGTTCAGAATGTATTCTCCATCGTTGTTTTCATTTTTTAGAGCTATGAACAACTAAATCCATTTCATTGGGTAGGGAGCTTTGTTGTAATTTGATGGATCAATACTAGTTTTCTTCAATCTATCTTTCCTCTTGATTTTACTTGAAAGCTTTCGATCTTCATCCAATTGGATTTTTATCTTGGAAAAGAAACTATTCAAACTTGGATCCCTTCTGAACCTTGAAAGAGGAATGAAGAGATCAAGCTAGAAATGCTTTCTCATGCTGGACCAAATTGGGTTTGGATGGATATGTGACTATAATCCTCTCAAAACTTGATTTGGGAAATGCATGTGGTATAATCAGTGACCACACTTCATCTCTTCTCATGAACAATTGACCAAGGAATTGGCTATTGATCAAGATTTGAGAGATTGAATTGCAAGAAATTGTAATTCAATCTAAGATTGCCAAGGAGATCAATGAATGCATTGATTGAGGAAGAGACGAAAATGAACTTGATCCGGAGAATTGCAACATCTCCTGTGCCCAATGAACTCCCCAATTCTGATCTCACCCATTCTCTTTAATTTCTGCATTTATTTTCATGAGCAAACACCCCATTCCCATTTACAATTCTGCAATTTAATTTTGGTCATTTACTTCCAGTTCTTTAATTCTAGCATTTACCTTTCCATCATTTACATTCCTGCCATTTTATTTTCTACAACTCTCAACCCAAATTCTAAATTCGCTCAACTAGAACAATCTTCTAATTAACGTTTCTTGATCAATCAATCCTTGTGGGATTCGACCTCACTCTATTGTGAGTTTTTACTTGACGACAAATTCGGTACACTTGCCGAAGGAAATTTGTTGAGAGACAATTTCCACCTGCATCAGTTGGTCACATCGCTTACAGGTGTCGCATATGCGAGTTTTGCAGAATGGGAAAAAATGCTAAGTGCTGCAGAATTTTAATTTTGCACACCAAACTTTCGATGCGCATAACTTTCTCATTTTAAAACATTTTTCATCCGTTCTTTGAACGACATAAACTTCACAGACCCAGTTTTCATATGAAACAAGTTTAAAGGAATTTGAGGCGTCTGGAGGCCAAGTTATGGCTCATCGAAATTCAGCCAAAAATCATATTTTTACAAAATCTTCCAAACCTCTATTTTCACAAAACATAACTCATTACTAACATTTTATACTTAAAAATAGTACCAAAACATACCATTTACAGCAACACAACCCCACATACTACTATAACCAATGATACCTCAATTATACTAATAAGATCATCAATAATTCATCACATAAACATATTCACTCTCATAACTTTGTCAATCATCATTAAATCATCATTAAGCATTCCAACCTATCCTATGGGCATTTAGCCTAAGTTTTCACAATACATTATATATTAAATACGAGAAACCAAAACCATACGTTGGCCGATTTCCTCGTATGACCTAAGAACAACCCCACAAGGCAAGCTCACAAGTTCCACCACCAAAAGTTAGCCTCTAAAGTTTCCAATAAAGTTTCCATCTCCTCATTTATACTCCAATACATATATATATACACCCAACACATATTATCACACATGTATACCAAAAATTTAATACCCAACACACATAATCAAGGAATTAACTAAGGTTCAAGGATTCTCACCTTACCCAAGCACCAATGGAGCATGATTAAACATTTTTCTCAAGCTAATCGGATCCTATAATATAAAAGAACCAAAATCTCAACACTCACTATATCCAAATTTTGAAAATTTGGGGAAAGGAGAATTGAAACTTAAGAAGTTGCTTCCTTACCTGATTATGTATCGGGCTTTGTAGAGCTTGACGCCACAGACGCGTGGCCCCAAATGGTGTGGTGATCGGAGTTCGGAGTGAGAAGATATGGTGATATGAATGGAAGACAAGGATTTTGGAAACCTTCCTTCTCTTCCCTTATATGTTTCAATGTGAAACAACAATGAGGAAGAAGGAGATGAGCTGAAGCTCATTTTGTTCATGGGTTGGGTTGGGCCCGGTTTGACCGGTTTGGCTCACTTTTGCCCAATCTTGGGCTAAATTCTTTAATATTAGTGTCAAAATTCTTAATTTAATTAGATCTATCTCATTAAACTATCAAATTCATATTTCTAATTCCTTTTATAAAAAATTAATTTATTAACTAATTATTCATTAATTTTACAGGGTTTACAGAGAGCAGAAGGAAGAAAAATTGGTGTAAATAGAAATACTTGTGGCAGCAATTCAGTTGCAGAATTTAACACCAGTAACAAAACAAAGAGGTCTTAAGTGAACATGAACTGTAACTAAATAATCTAAAAACTAGATACCATAAACTAGTGTATACAAATAACAAATAATCTACGGTTAGTTAAGTTCGTTGAGTTGAAACCAATGCTCACTAGCGTTGTCCATAATGGTCTTTCTCAATTAATTGGAGGGTCCCTAAACCAAGTCTATGGTAGTTGTGATTAGCACCTGATTCTTAGATATCTAAAGGCCCCAAAAAAAAGCAAATCCAAATTCAAGAGGTCACTAGAGAGCCCAACGAGCAGCCAATAAGAAGGCCTTACAAAATTTTTAAAACACGTAGGAATAAAACGGTTGACATTCTCACCTTTGGTGGTATCTTAGGATTGAACGAATATTCCATATTCAACTACCTTAGTACCCATAAGGCAGAATCTTGTCTTTATATCCCTACCAAATGTGAACTTTACTTGTGTTGGTTATATCTTATCAATAAAGTTAAACTCAAAAACATACTTCATAGGCAGAATATGTTTGCCCTTATCTATAAGCTTTTGGACAAAGAGCTACAAAACACATATACACACTATCTTCCACATTAAAAACCACCAAAATGGTGACAATGAAAATCCAATATCAGTAATGTCACTATCTCAAATTACAAGCTCAGATCCATTTCTAAAAGCTAAAAGAAACAATGACATACACAATTAGTATTATTGCAACTACTAAAAATCTAACATGTTCCACAACCTATGATGCCCAAACACTTCAGTTTTGTTCAACTATGCATATTGAATGTGCATATGCATCAAATACTAACATTTTAAACTTCTTACATTGTTAATAACTTTTTCATAAATTTCAGAATATACATATGCAACACAGTATACCACTCGTTTAAAGAAAAAAATGGAAACAAAACACAATAAAAGGTCATCGGATATTTTCATAAACTTTTTTATTTTTAAAAAGTTTGAATCTATTCAACTCACTGCTGATAGCTCATGGGGTATTCAATAATCAATTAGATCTAAATCCAACCAATAATTTTCACATCACTATAACAAAGTCAATAAAAGATTGATCTTTTGTACCAATTTTCACAATTGGATACTGAAATGACGAACTCAAGAAGCTGCAACAAGTAATTTAAAATTATAGAGATAAGATTGAAAAATCTCAAATTTAACTCAGTTCCTGTTCCTTCCAACTGAACAATTATAGCCCTCCAATAGTGAGATTTCCAGGAATAGTGAACCTCACTTACTACATAAGAATCTCTATTTTCAAAAATCAAATCAAAATATATAAAACATGAAACTTTATTTAAAAGAATTTGAAAAGGGGGGTAAGTACTTATTTGCGTTCCCTGGACCTAGTAGCAGACTCTTATCATGTGTCTCTGCTTCTAAAGAGTGGCCTTGTCCACTGGTTCCTCCACCACCCTTCTCTTCCCTTTTGCCACCGCAACTACCCCTCCTGATTATTACTATTTTTTTTCAAAATTAACACAGGTAGATCAAAGTACTCACAAGCTTAATCGCAACCTCTTTATTTGTCTGAATATTGATACCCACACAAAAAATTTTAAAATAAATTAATCTGAAAAACTTAATCGGGAAATTCAGAAATTAGTTTAATTATGCACACACAAAAAAAGAAAGGAGAGAAAGCTCAATGAGATAGATCTCTCTAAAGGATCCACTACTAAATTTTCGATTGATACGGAACTTATTCCCAACTCAAGGCTCCATTAAAGGTCAAGTTCTTTTGACCAAAACTCTAAAAAGGCTTGGGAAATTTGAGAAGAAAAATGGAACACAAGCAACAGAGTTTAAGCTCTATGACTTGAAGAAGTAGGTCATGGAGTCGTTGTGAAAGAAGGCAAAGGATAGTGGGTAGAGGAAGAAGTGGAGGGACATCGCAAAGAAGAAGATGGCAGAGAAAGTGGGTGACAGAAAAAGCGGAGGCTCATCTCTACAGCAAGTAGGGGTTGGTTCTCACATTTTATATTGGGCAATTTTAAAATATTAAAAGAGTTGTTATCTTTAAGTGTAATTTTTAATAAATTAATAATAAATTAAATATAAACTATTAGATCGTTTATCAATCTAATCTAACGCTTCAAATTTTATGGTGTATTAGATAAGCTCAAAAGATTTGAGCTGATTTTATATATACTAGTCCAAAAAAAAGGAAAAAAAAAAGAGAGAATAATATACAGCATAATGATTTTAGTTTGCAAAGCGAAAGTTTTAATTTGGGAAGGAGAAATGATTGATAAATCCCTTGCCATAAAAAAATTGATACATTACGAGTGTTATGTATTAAAGTTGAAATTAATCCTGTCAACAACCCTGGATAAATATGGATGATTTGTAGTTTATATAGCATTTAATTGTTATTGACACAACAAATAGACCGGTAATGGTTTCATATTGAAACTAATTAAGGTTTTAATTAGTTTATAATTTGGTAGTATTTCATATAATTACGCTTTTCCCAAATTTTCCTTGTATTTTATGACTTTTTTTCTTGGGACAAGTTTGCCTAAAATTAGCTCAAATTTTTTGAGCTGATCTAATGCACCATACAATTTAAACCATTAGATTAGATTAATAAATAATCTAATGGTTTATATTTAATTTATTTATAATTTATTATGAATTACAATAAGAGATACAAATTTTTTTATATTTTAAAATTGCCATATATAAAATTTCAGAACCAAACCCTCATTTCAACTGCTTGCTGCCTTCTTCCTCTTTGTGATGACCTTCTGCTTCTTCCTCTATCCTTAAGGCTTTGCTCTCGAAAAGCGCTGTCGTCATTGATGACGACATCACTGCTGTTGCTCCTCTTCATAATCATCATCCTATTCCTCATCAGTTCCCATAGGTGTCCACCATTGAATGCTCATCCTCCTCCGCAGCTGAGCCTTTTGGCAATGAGATTCATGCTACTGTGGCAAGTGGAGTTCCAGCAACCTCGTTATCATCAGGAAGCGGTGGTAGTGAAGGAGAATGGGCAGTTACTATGGCAAAGGGGAAGAGAAGGGCGGTGGAGGAACTAGTGGACAAGGCCATCCTTCAGAAGTAGAGACGCATGACCAAGAATCGTTAGTCTACTGCTAGGTCCAGGAACGCAAACAGGTACTTACTGCATTTTTCAAATTTTTTTAATAAAGTTTCATTTCTTATATATTTTTATTTGATGTTTGGAAAATAGAGATTCTTATATGGTAAGTGAGGTTCATTATTCTTGGGAATTTCACTATTGGGGGTTTTACTGAATTAAAGTTGAGATTTTTTTTTTCTCTTTTATTGATTAAGTTGATTGGCTGTAGGCTGAAAACAAAAAGAAGAGGTTGAAAGAGTTATGTAACATATCTCACTTTTTGTTAACTCAATATTGCTTTAGTATAGATAGTAGAGAGATATTTAAATTAGTTTTATTATTAACGCTGTGATTGTTGTATAGTAGGGTTTAAATGGTTTGATATGGATCGGATATGACTGATAAGATGATATAATGGCGTAGTCTTATACATGTAGTCAATGCAATCTAGCTAGGAAAAGCTCTTTTTTCTGTGTATGATGAATTTGATAATAATCACTCCCACGTTGAATAGTTAGTGCTATATTGGTTTGGTTAGGAACTTAGGATATAGATACTTCAAATATTTATTGATAATATTGATTTGATTTTTAATTTTGGTGGGGTGCAGAAGAAGGAGGTGCTTGATGAGGGAAGATGAAGATGCTTGGGCAAAGAAATACATGCTTATAATAAAAGGAAAACTCTAGTTGTAAGCAAAGTTCCTTTGCCTGATTACTGTGCAGATCTTGATGAGCGTCATGGATCAACACAAAAGGAGGTAGAGTATATCTACCCTTTTTTAATGTCTGATTTCTATTTTTGTGTGTGGAAGGATTTAGAAGTGTACTTAACTTTGTTAAGTGTTCTGTAGATTAGAATGTCTACAGACATTGAACAAAAAGTAGAAAAATCTTTTGAATAACTCACAATCAGTGGGGGAAGCGTTTGCTAGTTTTCCTTCTGTATCCATTGAATTGGGATAGAAACAATCATTAACTGCTACGAAATCTGTCTCTTCACAACAGAGTGATTCTTCAAAGGATAAATTTAATGTTGCTCTAAAAGAAAGGCAGGAACAACATAGCTTCCACAATTCATTCTGGAAGAGGAAATAGGATCTTTGCGCTGGGGCTAATTGCAAACTAATTTGTACTCAACCTTGTTTTTACTCAACCTTTTTGTAATTTATGTTATTTGATACTAGTTTTTTTGCCTATTTCATTAAGTTGTTTAACAATATTTGGATCTTATACAACAATGTTATTTGATTTTTTCCTTAAGTGTTTACAAATTAGCTTATATCAGATATCACCGATCCAAAGACAACCAAGATGTTGAAATTTTTGGTTTTCAAGATCAAGATGCCTATTTAGTCCCTTATTAGTTTAACACTTCAATGGATTATTAATTCCCAAATTCCTTAGGTTCAAGAGGTCTGTGTAATACAAAAATTCCTTCATGTGAGATTTTGGGACCAAAAATTGTTGCACTCTACGAGACACGCCATGCATTTTTTTGCTATGTCATCAAAAGGGAATAATGTATATATGCTACAACATTTGGTAAAAGTAAGAGTTTCCAAAAGTGACCGTTAATGAAACTTTCTAACAAGATCAAGCCATGAAAATAGGAATTTTAGTATTAGAATAGAAATGGAATATTTAAATAAAGATTGAGATTGGTCATAATTATTTCCAATTGATATTTTAAAAAACTATTAATTAACTATGTTGATAGCTAGATTTTTTCAATTTTTTTCTATTTAGAAGTTAAGACACCCTTTGATCTGTTGTGCAATAAGTGCTATTGAGTAACCAAAAGTGATGAACCTTGTGAAAATTTCTATTCACATGATGAGCACTGTAGAATATATAATGTTCATAGACATGGCATTCTCTTAAAATCACATAGAAATGCTCTTATATTTCAAGGAGCAACATTACATCTTTTTAAATTTTGGAGAGAGAAAAAAATTACATTTAAATTAGTGTATTATAATAGTTTGTGCCAGCAAATTATCCTACAAAAGTTAACTTGATGGATTGTTGAGATTGTTTATCTGAAATTGATTTAGAAGCAGCAATGACAGATGATAAAGATTAAGATTTTATTTGAAACTGTGCCATCAAGCTATACCTCTAACCAAACTAAGCTTCTAATTGTACCTGCAAAATTTGAAAAAGCAATATCTATTATGACATTCAACAAAGCACAAATTCATGTTTAGATCAACTTACTATAACAAAAATACCCCTGAGAAATTACAAATTGCAGCACATATTAACAGAGAAAACAACTTAATTTCAATTTTCAAGATAAACAAGAAAAATAATCTATTGAATATAGAAAAATATCACAGCTTCTTTTCACCATTTTTTTTAATTACTTTAAGTTCTTAATTTAAAAATCATATGCAATTGATAAATTCAGGAACTCATTGATCAAACCCTAAATCAACCCAAACATGAATCTATTGAAACTCTTGAAGTGTAGCGATGAAGGGAGAGACGGCGCTGAGGACGATGGGAAGACATGGTGCACGATGAAGGCAGAAAGAACGACGACACTCTGAAGCTGAAAAGGGAATTCTCAAATAAATTGGCAGTAGACGTGAATTCTGTGAAAAGGGAAGAGAAAGAGAGGCCGATGAGAATGGGTAGGGATTATTGTTGATGGCAGTTGGTTTTGTGAAAAAGGGAAGAGAAAGGCAGTGGGTGGGGATTATTGTTGATGGCAGTGGGTTCTGTGAAAAGGGAAGAGAACGAGAGCAGAGAGTGTGTTAGTGGATTTTGTTGCTAAGTGAAGGTAGCAAATTTAGGGTTACCTAAATGAATTTTAAAAATATTTATGGTAAAGATAAAAATTTAATAATAATTATTAAACTCCATTTAAGGTCTATTTATAAATTAATTATTATTCTTATCACAAAAGTTCAAAACACTTGGGCTTACTAAAGACAGACCCCTTTGTATTTATGACTTAATACATATTCAAACTAAACAAAATATCAACCATTAATACCTTTACTAATTAATTTGCATATGCAATAAATTTAGGGATGTACATGATCAAGTGAAATCGAATTTGTTTTAATTCAGATCTGACCCTAAATATATACTGGATCTATTTTGTAGATCCTAACTCGACTCTAAATCCGATGAAACCTAAACATTTTTAGACCATAATTATATCGGGTCCAAATCAGATGAAAATCAGACATTTAAAACTTTAACAATAATTTATAAAGAAGAAACTTTTTACTGAAAATTGATATTCATATTTGAACATGAATTTGTCTATAAATTTTAATTTGATACTTTTTTAATTTATTTTCTAATTCAACAAGTGTGATTAAAAATAAAACAATAAACTTATAATTAATATAATATAATATTAAAATTAGTTTAAAACATATATACTTTTTTTTAGTTTTTTTAGGGTGCACATAGTTCGGGTAAAGTAGGGTTCACTTTGACTCGAACTCGACTCTAAATAATGACCGGATCTATTTTTGTGACCCGTACTTAACCCTAGATCCGTTGAAATCACACCCAATTAGTCTCTAAAATATTTGAATTCAGACCAGATTTTCAAATCGGATTGGACCATATACACCCCTAAACAACTTTAGCACAAAACACTTTACAAAATGGGACCGATCATACTGTAACTTTATGTTCTCTTAGGTTTCAGTGGAGTAGAAATTATCTCTATTAGTATCCCTATATGACTATATACCCCGAAACGTTACTCTAATATCAATAGTTGTCTTCATGTAGAAGGAATCGCATTGCCCCATAACTTTTTATCGTTCAAAGTATAACCTTTTGTACAAACATTAAAATTAAGAACAATTAAGTATGTGGGAGGAATTGACAGAGAAGTGTGTGATTAAGTGATAGCAACACACAACTAAATATCAAAAAATGTTTAAGTGTATTAGCACACTAGTATTTAATAATTTTTAATAGTTAATTTTAATTATAAAAAATATAATATGTATATATATATAAAATTAAAATCAACAGTTAAAATTTATCAAAATATTAATGTACTAATATATTGAAAAAAAATTAAATATGAACATACCCAATAATGTTGACTTTGTATTTATTTAAGACTACAATATAAGATTCTAGTGAGATTTGAGACTGAGAGGTAAGATCGCAAAACTGCTCTTAATTCAAACGATAAAGGAAAATTTGAGATCATGTTCCCTTACAGCTAAGAAATTTACAATTTTTTTCCCGCCAAACTGGCATACATACATCTTTTTAATTGGATAGAATGTAAAATTCATTCAATGTGAGTTTCACATTTCATCGGAAATTATAGAGTAAATCACTTAAATAAACTGAATCTAACTCAAAATTATATATATGTCTTAAATTAAAATTAATTACACGCTATATCTTAAATACTTTTATATAAATCGGATCAAATTGACTCGATTTATGTTATGTTTGTGCGGCACAAATAATATATCGAATGTAGTTAATTTTAAACTATATAAATAATTCTAGTTTAGAAGATATGTAATTTTAAGCTAGAATTATTTTATTTGTTTGATTTATCCAAAATTATGTATTCATTTTGCATACAAAATAAATTAAGAATAAATTATCAGAATGGTATGCAAAAATTCAAATCGCTAACAAAAAGAATCTAAAAAATTATTAACGACAAATAAAGCACAAACAATTTCAAAACGTGACAAAAAGAATTAAATATTAAATATATATTTTAAAAAATAATTTTAAAGATTAAATTTTGATGTAAAGTTTTGCAATCATTATATAAAATCTTTTCATTCTTAAAATTTAGTAATTTTTTATCGAGTAAAATTTCTTTAATTTTTTTATTGTGAATGACTATTGTGTTTAAAAATAAAAAGAAAAATTTAAAGATCAAATTTTGCTCTGAAGTTTGTTGTGCACCTAAATATTTATTCAAATATTATCACAAAAATTTAGATTAAATAAATAAGTTATTTGCTAAAATATAAAAAAAATTTGTTACTTAACAAAATATAATATTTTATTGATTCTTTTACAAAATCAGGACCCATCATACTATAACTTTTTCTTCTCCTAGGTTCCAGTAGAGTAGAAATTATCTCTATTAGCATTCCTATATGGCTATATACCACGAAACGGTACTATCAACAGTTGTCTTCTATAGGTGTAGAAGGAATAACATTGTCCCGTAACTTTTTATCGTTCAAATTTTCAAATGTATTGGTATATTGATATTTCAGTGATATTTAATTGTCAATCTTAATTATAAAAAATATATATAATATATATAATTAAGATTAACGATTAAAAATTATTGAAATATCAGTATATTGGTATATTTGAAAACTTTTCCAAACTATAACCTTTTCTATAAATGCAATAAGAAAAATTAAGTATGTAAGAGGGGTTTGCAGAGAAGTTTGTGATTAAGCGATAATAACACAACTAAATATCGGATGATGTTTAAGTGTACCAATACATTAATATTATAATAATTTTTAATCGTTAATTTTAATTATAAAAAAATATATTATATATATAATTAAAACTAACAATTAAAGTTTATTGAAACACTACTGTATCTGCATACTTAAAAAATTTTCCCTAAATATGAACATGGCCAACAATGTTAACTTTTTATTTATCTAAGACTACAATATAAGATTCTAGTGAGATTTGAGACTGACAAGTAAGATGGCAAAACTACTCTTAATTCAAACGATGAAGGAAAATTTGAGGCCATGTTTCCTTATAGCTAAGAAATTTACAATTTTTTCTCCGCCAAACTGGCATACATACATCTTTATAATTGGATAGAATGTAAAATTCATTCAATGTGAGTTTCCCATTTTATCAGAAATTATGGGGGTAAATCACGTAAATAAATTGAATCTAACCTAACATTATGTAGATGTCCTAAATTAAAATTAGTTACACGCTATATTTTGAATACTTTTATATAAATCAAATCAAATTAATTTGATTTATATCATGTATGTGCACACAAATAATAAATCGAATCTAATTAATTTTGAGTTGTGTAACTAATTCTGATTTAGGACATGTGTAATTTTGAGTTAGAATCATTTTGTTTGTGTGATTTATCCAAAATTATCTATTCATGTAACAAACAAAAAAAATTAAAAATAAATTATCAGAATGGTATCTGTTACGGTGGGTATTTGGAGATTAGTAGGTTGGACTCGTTGGCTTGGCCCAATAATCTGAAGGAGGAGCCCTTTGACTAGGTTCACGTCAAGGAGCCTTCGTCCGACTTGTGTGCGCGAGAGAAGGGGGTGGTACCTGCAAAGACACTCTGATGCCTAAGTCAGCAAGAGTCTAAGCAAGTTTGGAGAATATTGGAACTTAGAGATACCTGAGGGATATCAGTGTATTTATTGTGGTGAACCAATAACCACTGTTGGAGTAGTTCCACCTTTTAAGGAGGATAACCGTTCCTTTACTTTAGGGAAGTTGAGATATGGCTCCTGAAAGTGGGTTTGAGAGATTTTAGGGGCAGTTACTTATTTGAATAAGTGTTATCTACCAACTAACCTTTGTTTCCAACTTCTTTAGGGTGGAGTCTGTGTCGAATCCGACCTCTTGGGAGGAGGTCGGTTACGTTGGGAGGCCAATCTATGAATTAGGCCTTTTTATCCTATTTGGACCTGGGCTTTGGCGTTGGGTCAGGGTATGAATAGTGCCCCTACTCGAGTCCAAGCTCTTGCATTTATGAGTTAGACTCGAGTATTTTAACTCGGGCTTGTAGCCGACATGGTGAGGAACCAATGTGATTTTTCAAAAACTGACGTGATTCAAAATTTCTCAACCGTCCCGTCTAATCAAACGTCGTATCCGTTTGGGGTTTCATATTTATGCATGGGGAGTAGTTACATTGGTAATGGTGCATCTCTTTAATGATCACGTTGATTTACCATTATGCCCCAAGCGTGCTTATAAATACTTTTCCCTCTCTTTCCTTGTTTCGTTTCTGAAAATTTTCTCACTTACACACTCTGTTCGAAAGAAAGCTTCCTATTTTCCGATCACCTGCTGTCACACCTAATTCTTCGAAAGAAAAGGTCAGTTCTTTTTCCTTCTCCTCTTTTACAAATGCTTTTATTTGCATACTTTTGTTTTTAGAGCAGTGTTAGTTGTAGGCCTAGTGACTCTGTTTTATTGAGAAACTTACTTTAGGCCCTTCAGAGACATTGTTTTTTATACTTTTCCCTTTTTTCTTTGTAGGATTCGTCACCCTTTTAGAAAAAGATGTCTTCTTTAGAGTTTCTTTGACTGTGGGTGGATGATATCGTTCTTGGGGAGAGCCCCTTGGTAGATACCGACTACATTACTGACCTGCGTACTCATCATAGGATTTGTCTTTTGTAACACCCTACCATACTTAAATCTTATGCTTAAGTCATAAGACTAATATAGTAAGGTATAGTAAGGTATTATGACCTCTAAAAAGCAAAATAGATACATAATAGAGAAGAAGATAATATACTAGGAGCCTTGAAACAAATCGGGTAAACAAAAATTGCAAAATGAAAAGCGCAACGCTCAAAAGAAAGGATTACTTGCGTGCTAAGAAACCTAATAGGAAATAACAAGGGTAAACTAGAGAGTAAAGGAAAGCCAAGGAATAAGCATAACTAGCTGATGAGTAGATAATTTATACGCTTTTTGGCATTATTTTTAGGTAGTTTTTAGTATGATTTAGTTAGTTTTTAGTATAATTATTAGTTTTTATGCTAAAATCACATTTCTGGACTTTACTATGTGTTTGTTTGTTTTACTGTGATTTCAGGTATTTTCTGGCTGAAATTGAGGGACCTGAGCAAAAATCTGATTCAGAGGCTGAAAAAGGACTGCATATGAATTTTCTGCATATGCTGTTGGATTCTGACCTCCCTGCACTCAAAATGAATTTTCTAGAGCTACAGAAGCCCAATTGGTGCGTTCTCAATTGCGTTGGAAAGTATACATCTTGGGATTTCCAGCAATGTGTAATAGTTTATATTTTTCCCGAGATTTGATGGCCCAAACTGGCATTCCAAGTCAACATAAAAATTCTAGCGTAAAACACCCAAACTAGCATAAAAGCTGGAGTTAAACGCCCAAACTGGCACCAGAGCTGGCGGTTAACTCCAAGAGAAGCCTATGCACGTGAAAGCTTCAATGCTCAGCCCAAGCACACACCAAGTGGGCCCCGGAAGTGGATTTTTGCATCATTCACTTATTTTTGTAAACCCTAGGTTACTAGTTCTCTATAAATAGGACCTTTTACTATTGTATTTTCATCTTTTTGATCATATGTGATCTTTTGTTCATCTTTGATCTTGGGATCAGGTCTTTGAACCCTTTTTTTGATTGTTGCATGTTATTTGGGAGGCATGGCCATTCGGCCATGTCTATACCTTGTTCTTATGTATTTTCAACGGTAGAATTTCTACACACCATAGATTAAGGTGTGGAGCTCTGCTGTTCCTCATGAATCAATGCAATTACTACTATTTTCTATTCAATTCAAGCTTATTCTTGTTCTGAGATATTCACTCGTACTTCAACCTGGTGGATGTGATGATCTGTGACACTCATCATCATCCTCCCCTTATGAACGCGTGCCTGACAACCACCTCTGTTCTATCTGCGAGAGCTTGAGTGTGTATCTCTTGGCCTCCTGGTTCACGATATATGGTTGCCTCTCCTGATAACAGAGCCTCCATTCCGTGTGATCAAAGTCTTTGTGGTATAAGCTAGAATCACATGGGCTGCATTCTTGAGATCCGGAAAGTCTAAACCTTGTCTGTGGTATTCTGTGTAGGATCTGGGATGGGATGACTCTGACGAGCTTCAAACTCGCAAGTGTTGGGCGCAGTGACAGTGTGCAAAAGGATCAATGGATCTTATTCCGACTTCATCGAGAACTGACAAATGATTAGCCATGTGGAAAACCGTAGAGGACCATTTTCACTGAGCGGATGGATGGTAGCCATTGACAACGGTGATCCACCTACATACAGCTTGCCATGGAAAGGAGTATGAATGATTGGATGAAGGAAATAGGAAAGCAGAGGCTCAGAGGGAACAAAGCATCTTCATACGCTTATCTGAAATTCCCATCAATGAATTGCATAAGTATTTCTATCCTATTTTATGTTCTATTTCATTCTTTTAGTTATCAAAACCCTATAACCATTTGAATCCGCCTGACTAAAATTTACAAGATGACCATAACTTGCTTCAAACTGACAATCTCCGTGGGATCGACCCTTACTCACATAAGGTATTACTTGTACGACCCAGTGCACTTGTTGGTCAGCTGCACGAAGTTTTGTATCACGATTTCGTGTACCAAGTTTTTGGCGTCGTTGCCGGGGATTGTGAATATCTGTGAAGCTCCATGAGAGCTCACTGTCAAGCTATTGACATTAAAGAAGCGCTTATTGGGAGGCAACCCAATTTTTATTTTCCAATTTCCATTGTTATTTTATATTTTCTTTAGGTTGATGATCATGTGGAGTCACAAAAACAACTACAAAAATCAAAGCAAATTCAAAAATAGCATTAAAAATAGCACACCCTGGAGGAGGAGCTTGCTGGCGTTTAAACGCCAGTAAAGGCAGCAGAATGGGCGTTAAACGCCCAGTCTGGTACCAGACTGGCGTTTAATGCCAGAAAAGGGCACCAAGTTAGTGTTCAACGCCAGAAAGGGAAGAAAAGCTGGCGTTAAATGCCAGAAATGGGCAGCAACCTGGCGTTTAACGCCCGGATTGGCACTCCGAGGGCGTTTACACGCCAAAATGGTACAGGGATGAGAAATTCTTAACACCGCAAGATCTGTGGACCCCACAGGATCCCCACCACAACTCACTCTCTCTCTTCTTCACACCTCCCCGTACCACCCTTCCCCAAATACCCCTCAACAATCACCTCCATCTCTCTTCCCCATCAACTCTTCACCACTCACATCCAACCACTCTTCCCCATAGACCCTACCTTTCAAAATTCAAAAACTTTCCCTCCAAAAATAACCCTCACACACGAACCCTACCCCTCTCTCCACTCCTATATAAACCCCTCATCCCTCCTTCATTTTCACACATCATAAACACTTCTTTCCCCCATTGGCTGAACCATTCACACATATCCATCTCCTCCATTTTTTTCTTCTTTTCCGTCCCTTCTTTCTTCTTTTGCTCCAGGACGAGCAAACATTTTAATTTTGGTGTGGAAAAAGCGTTGCTTTTTGTTTTTCCATAACCATTTATGGCACCTAAGGCCGGAAAAACCTCTAGAAAGAGGAAAGGGAAGGCAAAAGCTTCTACCTCCGAGTCATGGGAGATGGAGAGATTTATCTCAAAGGTCCATCAAGACCACTTCTATGAAGTTATGGCCAAGAAAAAGGTGATCCCTGAGGTCCATTTCATGCTCAAAAGGAATGAGTATCCGGAGATCCGACATGAGATCCGAAGAAGAAGTTGGGAAGTTCTCACCAACCCCATTCAACAAGTCGGAATCTTAATGGTTCAAGAGTTCTATGCTAACGCATGGATCACCAAGAACCATGATCAAAGTGTAAACCCGAACCCAAAGAATTGGCTCACAATGGTTCGGGGGAAATACTTAGATTTCAGTCCGAAAAATGTAAGGTTGGCATTCAACTTGCCTATGATGCAATGAGATGCACGCCCCTATACTAGAAGGGTCAACTTTGATCAAAGGTTGGACCAAGTCCTCATGGACATATGTGTGGAAGGAGCTCAGTGGAAAAGAGACTCCAAAGGCAAGCTGGTTCAATTGAGAAGGCATGACCTTAAACCCACGGCTAGAGGATGGTTAGAGTTCATCCAACGCTCCATCATTCCTACTAGCAACCGGTCTGAAGTAACAGTGGATCGGGCTATCATGATCCATAGTATCATGACTGGAGAGGAAGTAGAAGTTCATGAGGTCATACCCCTAGAACTATACAAGGTTGCTGACAAGCCTTCCACTTTGGCAAGGTTAGCCTTCCCTCATCTCATCTGTCACCTATGCAATTTAGCTGGAATTGTCATAGAGGAAGACATCCTCATTGAAGAGGACAAGCCCATCACTAAAATGAGGATGGAGCAAATAAGAGAGCCCACTCATGGACCTCATCAAGAGCATGAGGAAGTCCCTCATCAAGAAATCCCTAAGATGCCTCAAGGGATGCATTTTCCTCCACACAACTATTGGGAGCAACTCAACACCTCTTTGGGAGATTTGAGTTCCAATATGGAGCAACTAAGGATGGAGCACCAAGAGCACTCCATTGTTCTCCATGAAATTAGAGAGGATCAAATAGCCATGAGGGAAGAGCAACAAAGGCAAGGAAGAGACATAGAGGAGCTTAGGCGTTCCATTGGATCTTCAAGAGGAAGAACTAGCCGCCATCACTGAGGTGGACCCGTTCTTTGATTTCCTTGTTCTTATTTTTCTGTTTTCGATTTTTATGCTTTATGTGTTATCTATGTTTGTGTCTTCACTACATGATCAGTAGTATCTATGTCTTAAGGCTATGAATAAATTCCATGAATCCTTCACCTCTCTTAAATGAAAAATGTGCCTAATTACAAAAGAACAAGAAGTACTTGAATTTCAAATTTTATCTTGAAATTAGTTTAATTATTTTGATGTGGTGGCAATACTTTTTGTTTTTCTGAATGAATGATTGAACAGTGCATATTTTTTTTGATAGTGAAGTTTATGAATGTTAAAATTGTTGGCTCTTGAAAGAATGATGAATAAAGAGAAATGTTATTGATAATCTGAAAAATCATGAAATTGATTCTTGAAGCAAGAAAAAACAGTGAAAAAGAAAAAAAAAAGTAGCAAAAAAAATAGCGAAAAAAAAGAGGAAAAAGAAAGAAAAAGATAAAGCCAGTAGCCCTTTAAACCAAAAGGCAAGGGTAAAAGGCATCCAAGGCTTTGAGCATCAGTGGATAGGAGGGCACAAAGGAGTAAAATCCTGGCCTAAGCAGCTAAATCAAGCTGTCCCTAACTATATGCTTGTGCCATGAAGGTCCAAGTGAAAAGCTTGAGACTGAGTGGTTAAAGTCGTGATCCAAAGCAAAAAGAGTGTGCTTAAGAACTCTGGACACCTCTAACTGGAGACTTTAGCAAAGCTGAGTCACAATCTGAAAAGGTTCACCCAGTTATATGTTTGTGGCATTTATGTATCTGGTGGTAATATTGGAAAACAAAGTGCTTAGGGTCACGGCCAAGACTCATAAAGTAGCAGTGTTAAAGAATCAACGTACTGAACTAGGAGAATCAATAACACTATCTAAAATTTTAAGCTCCTATAGATGCCAATCATTCTGAATTTCAAAGGATAAAGTGAGATGCCAAAACTGTTCAAAAGCAAAATGCTACTAGCCCTGCTCATCTAATTGGGACTAAGTTTCATTGATATTGTAAGATTCATTGTATATTCTCTTCTTTTTATTCTATTTTGTTTTCTGTTGCTTGGGGACAAGCAACAATTTAAGTTTGGTGTTGTGATGACTGGATAATTTATACACTTTTTGGCATTATTTTTAGGTAGTTTTTTGTATGATTTAGTTAGTTTTTACTATATAATTATTAGTTTTTATGATAAAATCATATTTCTGGACTTTACTATGAGTTTGTGTGTTTTTCTGTGATTTCAGGTATTTTCTGGCTGAAATTGAGGGACCTGAGCAAAAATCTGATTCAGAGGCTCAAAAAGGACTGCAGATGCTGTTGGATTCTGACCTCCTTGCACTCGAAATGAATTTTCTGGAGCTACAGAAGCCCAATTGGTGCGCTCTTAATTGCGTTGGAAAGTAAATATCTTGGGATTTCCAGCAATATATAAAAGTTTATACTTTTTTTGAGATTTGATGGCCTAAACTGGCGTTCCAAGTCAACATAAAAATTCTAGCGTAAAACGTCCAAACTGGCATAAAAGCTGGAGTTAAACACCCAAACTGGCACCAGAGCTAGCGTTTAACTCCAAGAGAAGCCTATGCACGTGAAAGCTTCAATGCTTAGCCCAATAACACACCAAGTGGGCCCCAGAAGTGGATTTCTACATCATTTACTTATTTTTATAAACCCTAGGTTACTAGTTCTTTATAAATAAGACCTTTTACTATTGTATTTTCATCTTTTTGATCATCTATGATCTTTTGATCATCTTTCATCTTGGGATCAGGTCTTTGAACCATTTTTTTTATTGTTGCATGTTATTTGGGAGGCATGGCCATTCGGCCATGTCTAGACCTTGTTCTTATGTATTTTCAACGGTAGAGTTTCTACACTTAAGCATAAATATGGGAGAGATAACAAAACCATACTAATTTATAGGCTAAATGTGACAAAAGGTTATCAAAATACTCTAAATTCAATACAAGATAAACCCTAAAAATGGGGTTTATCAACTAGCTACTAGGGTTTACAGAAATAAGTAATTAATGCAGAAATCCACTTCTGGGGCCCACTTTGGTGTGTGCTTGGGCTGAGCTTGAACTTTACATGTGCAGAGGCTTCTTTTAGAGTTAAATGCCAAGTTGTAACGTGTTTTTGGCGTTTAACTCTGGTTCGTGACGTGTTTCTGGCGTTTGACTCCAGAATGCAGCATGAAACTGGCGTTGAACGCCAGTTTACGTCATCTAATCTCAAATAAAGTATGGACTATTATATATTTCTGGAAAGATTTGAATGTCTATTTTCCAAAGCCGTTGAGAGCGCACCATTTAGAGTTCTGTAGCTCCAGAAAATCCATTTCGAGTGCAGGGAGGTCAGAATCCAACAGCATCAGCAGTCCTTTGTCAGCCTCCTTTCAGACTTTTGCTCAGGTCCCTCAATTTCAGCCAGAAAATACCTGAAATCACAGAAAAACACACAAACTCATAGTAAAGTCCAGAAATGTGAATTTTGCATAAAAACTAATGAAAACATCCCTAAAAGTAGCTAGATCCTACTAAAAACTACCTAAAAACAATGCAAAAAACGTATAAATTATCTACTCATCAACAAGTTACTTGGAGAGTAAGCCAAATATACATATACATATATATACACACAGAAATCCAAAATACGCCCAAGAACTACTTCTCTTCAAGGATCCAGATGCCTAGCGAGGAGCCTCTCGACCTGCATCTGAAAAATAACAACACAGTATGGAATGAGGTTCTCAGCATGGTAAAAGTGCCACGCGTATAATAAATAAGGTCCTGAGAATGCCATAGGCAATCCTAGAACTCCGTTATTTAGTTATCCAACTCAAGTACTAAACAGAAGCCATAAACAGGGGTAGGTATTCTAAATCTACCTAACTTACTCAATTTCAATTCACACCTATCACCAAACCATTTCTCCATTTCCTTCATACCTCCATTATCCATAATGCAACAGGAACAAACAACCAAACAAGTTCAAGCACAAGTAATGAACAGATAATACAAGTAGCAAATATACAAGTAGCACGTGATATATATCAATTAGGCATTCCCAATTAAGGCACAGCAAACAAAGCACACATATGCATATGATGAATGTCTATCCTACTGGCCGTGAGCTCACGTGTCGATTATTTTGCAAGAACCCGACACATCTGGTAGCTAACCCAGACATTGGTCTCTAGGTTGTGCATCTCTAGGAGGATCATAAACGAAGGAGAGTGCCTTTCCACATCGAAGGAATGTGCCTTTCCACCTTCTCCTGGAGGATATACGAAGGAGAGTGCCTTTCAACATCGAAGGAGTGTGTCTTTCCATCTTGCAACCAGAGAAGAATGTAGGGGAAAGAATACGAAGGAGAGTGCATTTCCACCTTCCCCACATCTGCATCACGACAAGAGAGGGAACTTCTATCCTCAACTTGCCATATCGACCATTTTGGCCACACACAGTCATTCCCAAATCTCATCATTTATCATCATCATTTCCTTACATTCGTTCTTTATAGCCATAACAACATGTATTCATTTAGCTTTCACATCATTCTCTTATAATTCATCACGTTTACCCTTTCCGGGTCCCGACCAAACCATTTATCAAACACTTCTTAACCTTTTTAAAATCAAATAATTTTAAAATCAACCCAATTCTAACATTAAATCAATCACATAACACAAAGATTAATCTTGGACTTTTCGGACCCATGACTATCACTAAGACATCCTTGACACTTTATTTTCTTTTCTGTTTTTAATATAACAAATGAACTCGGAATTTGGCAAACTTTATGTCCAGACGTTAAGCTCGGAATAAGCTTTCTAACTAATTAAAAACCATAATTTTCTGATTTAACTAGCCTCAAAAGCAGAGGAGAAACACTGACTACTCTGTAGTGCTTAAAAACATGAAAACAACAGCAGCATACGATATCTAAAACTCCATATAAAATTCAAATTAAATCCAATAATCTTCAAAATTAATATGGTTAAATTTAACATAACCAGGTTTCTTTTCCAATTGGTTTTAGGTCAAAACCATTTTTAATGAATGAGTTATGTAACTTAGGGTTTAACAGTAGAGCTCGACGCGCTGGACGCGTGACCGCAAACAGTGCAGCGATCGGAGCTCAAACGAGGAAGATACGGTGGTTTGAAGCTTGGATGAGGGTTAGGGATCTCCTCCTCTCCCCAATCTATTTTTAGTGCTGTTGATGCTGAAATTGGGAAGAAGAGCTTCTCTCCCTCTTTTAAGTCATGGTCCGGTTGGACCCACAGGCCCGGTTTGGCCCTTCCAGTCTGATTTTGGGTCAAATTTTCGAAATTGATATTAAAATTCTCGTTTCAACGAGCTCTATCCTATTTTGATATTAGTTTTGCATTTTTATCTTCCCTAATTAAAATTCGAATTATTGACTAACTGTTTACCGATTTTAGCGGGATTTACATCCTACCCACCTAATTAGGAATTTTGCCCTCAAAATTCAGATAGTTACCTGTAAAGAGGTGTGGGTAGTCCTTCGGCATACTTAGAGTCTCTCGAAGCTATCCTCATTATTCGAATTGTTTATCTCCTTTCATTTAAACTGGCTTAGGTTGAAAGACATGAACTTATTTTAGAAGCGTGTTTCAGAAGTTACGAAATATGGAGTACGTCGAATAGGTTCAAAAGTTACGGCAGAAATCTATTTGGCACGCCTCTGACCATTAATACTCTCCAAAAATTGAAATAGGCTAACTTAGCGGGTTTTAACTTTCTTGTTCTTGATTGCTCATCCAGTTCTAGTCATTGAAGTAATCTTCAGAGATAGGTGTCCTTTTCCTTCCAGCTTGAAAAGTCTTCTTCTCGAATCTGCCTAACTCTATGTCGGCTTTTTGATAAACCACTATTTTATGATTTATATTGTATTTAATTGAGTGGTTTGATCAAGCTTTTCACCCACTTATTCATATGATTTGCATGATTTTACAATTTCTTCCTAATTTAGTTCTATGATTGAAAACATGCTTCTTTGGTCTTAATTTTGCTAATCTTAATCCTCTCTTATTACCATTCGATACCTTGATCTGTGTGTTAAGTGTTTCAGGCTTCATAGGGCAGGAATGGCTTAGAGAATGAAGAGGAAGCATGCAAAAAGGGAAGGAACACAAGGAATTGAGGAGATAACCAGCGAGAAGTCACGCGGTCGCATGGCTCACGCGACCGTGCAAAATGGAAGAAATCAGAGTGACGCGTTCGCATGCCTGACCCGACCGCGCGGATTGGAAGCTGCATGAACGATGCGAATGCGTGGACGATGCGCACGTGTGGTACGAAAAACGCTGAGTGACATGATCGCGTAAACGACGCAGTCGCGTGACGTGCGCGATCTACAGAAATTACAGAATACGCTGAAGACGATTTTGGGCCGCGTTTTGATCCATATTTTGGCCCAGGAACGTAGATTAAAGTCAGGGAACATGCAGAGACTCAAGACTTTAGATCATACATTCATAATACATACTTTTCACAATTTAGATGTAGTTTTTAGAGAGAGAGGTTCTGTCCTTTCTCTTAGGTTTTAGGATTAGGATTTCTTTTAGTCATTAGGATTGTTTCTTCGTATCAGGTTCAATAATTTATGTTTCTCTTCTATTTTTGTTTACTCAAGAGATTTTATTTGTATTTGATTTATGTTGCCCAATTGGCTTATGAACTTTTCCATGTTACAATTGACATCTTCATTCAATTTGAGGTATTCCAGATATTTATGATTTTAATTTAGCTTTCTATATTCTTGGCTCTGGTAGATTAATTGGTGACTCTTGAGTTGTTAAACTCATCGTGATCGATAATTGTTATCTTTGCTGATTAATTTAGATTCCTATAACTCTAGCCTTTCCTTAGGAGTTGACTAGGACTTTAGGTGTTAAATTGATTTGTCCACTTAACTTACCTTCATAGTTAGAGGTTGACTTAGTGGTAGTAAAAATATAATTCTCATCACCATTGATAAAGATAACTAGGATAGAACTTCCAGTTTTCATACTTTGCCAAGAGATTTTCTTCGTTATTAATTTATTAATTTTTGCAAACCTTTTCCATATTCAAAACCCTTTTTCAAAACCCAAAAACATTGTTTTCCATAACCAATAGTAAAACACACTTCCCTGCAATTCCTTGAGAAGATGACCCGAGGTTTGAATACTTCGATTTATAAATTTTATTGGGTTTGTTACTTGTGACTACCAAACGTTTGTAAGAAAGGTTGATTGCTTGGTTTAGAAACTATACTTGCAACAAGATTCTATTATAAATTCTAAACCAACAATCTTCAGTTCTTGAAAATGGCACCGTTGTCGGGGAATTGCAAACGTGTGCCTTATTATTGGTTATTGTAAATATTTTTCTTTTACTTATTTATTTGTTTTTGTTTTCCCTTCTTATTTCTGATAACTACTATGAATTCTCACCCCTCTTACTTTGAGTTTGGTTCTGCTTTTGTTGAATGGAATGGAAGCTATAACAGGACTATGCATCAAGGTCTAAGAAATCAAAGATGGATAGAGCCCAGAGGATCTTATCAACCTTTTAGGCAACAACACCTTCCAAGATATCATGGACGGAGACCATTCTACAATGCATGCCAAACTGATAGATTTGGTGGACCCCCTTGTAGCTACCAACAAGCCCCACCCTATGCTCAGAGACCATCCTCTCAACGTAGCCTCGAACCACCACACTCACAAGCTTCTTTTTGCCATTTGCCACTGTGTGATCCTTATCCACCCCAAAGCCAATCCAATTACTCCCAAGAAACACCACGCCCCTATGCACTATGTCCATATCTATCAAGCCAAGAATCACAGGCTCGCTTCGAAGAATCAGTAGACCAATTTCCGGCAACCCTTCATCAATTGGAGCAAGCAATAAATCAATTATCTTCCAGACGTTCGGACACCCAGCAAACCCCCATGGCTTCATGTGGAGAACCTAATGAAGAACGTAGCATGAAGGAGACACTCGAAACTCCAGCGGATAGCACAGAGCATAACCCCGTACTAGAACAAGTAGAGAAAGTTGTCACTATAGAAAAGGAAGAGTTGGTTGAAGATTTAGGAGATTCCGAACCTCCATAAGAATCCAGAGTTGTGGAGAATTCCGTCGAAGATGTTACAATTGATGCTAAGGAGGATAGTGCACAACCCCCAAGGCAGGTATCTTATGAGGAATTGAACGGAATAACCCAAGACACGTGTTTCCTTGACGATGACAATCACAAGTCAAGTTCTCTTAGTAATGAAGTTGCATCTGCAAGTGAATTCTTTGAGATAGAAGAATCTTCCCCAAGTGAATACGAAGATGATGCAGAGGTAGACTTTTCTCAACCTCCCAGTTATGACTCAAGTGACGAGGAAGAAATCAGTGACTTTGATCAAGACATGGTTGAAATGGAAGAAATTTGCAAAGAAGTGGAGGAATCCACAGAAGACCACAAGGGAGCAGAGCTTGCAGAACCACTGGAAACACTTATCCCAAGGCCATTACCACCCAACACAAACTTCAAGTGGATAAAATCCTTGACTTTTATCTTTACTTTTCCACTTGAATATGGTTTACTTGAGAAGATGGCCAGCTTAGAGCTATCTGCGGCTTTAAGAGCAAAAGGGGAATGACTCACACTTAGCACTGTTATGCAAGATTCAATGAGGTTTCACACTTCAATTTGAGGTGCAAGGATTGGTGTCAAGCTCAATTGAAAGGATCTCGGAAGCTGTTTGGTCACTGCAGTGAGAATTCAGACCACTCACCACCCGACTGGAAAAATGTAGATCAAGATAAACATGGGTGTAAAAGTAAAGTTTGGGATCCTGGAATCTCTTCTGACATTCAACACCCCGAGAGCCTGGAAACTTGTTTGAAACTGCTCAAAGGCTTCACGTGCCTTGTTTGGGACCCTGGAGGATGCTGGCATTCCAAATACTGGTGGAGATTTCTGGACGAATTCAAGCACAAGCCGCCATAACAAGAAGCTCACCAGAATGTCCAACTTAAGGACTTTAACTAAAAGTGCTAGGTAGGAGACAACCCACCATGGTATGATCGTTTCTTCTCTATTCTACTCTGCTTTTAAATTTTGTTTGAACCTGGAATTTTTGCATGACATTCATTGCATTTTGCATTCTGCATACTGCATAAAAAAATTCGCACGCGAGGCGACAGCGTCGCCAACGCATCCGCGTCGTAGGTGCGTTAGGAAGAAAACAAAATTGAACAGAGAGTCACGCGAAAGCGTGGCTGGAGGCGTGCCTTTGGCACAAATTGGTTCACGCGACCGCGTCATTGACGCATCCGCGTCATGTGGAAAAAATGCCTTCCACGCGTCCGCATCACCCACACGAATGCGTGCCCTAAAAATCGACGTAGAAAGGGCATATGGCAGCAAGTTATGATGGAGTGGGGCTGGAATCGTGCTAGAAGCACAAGCCCTACCACGCAAATGCGTGCCCCATGCATTCGCATCGTTTTTTGAAATATGGCCATTCATGCGATCGCGTCACCCACGCGAACGCGTCACCCCAGATTTTTGGCAAAAATGCATTTAAATAGAGAGTTGTGCATACGTGAGGCTGCTCTCGTGCCACTAGCACAAATCAAGTCACACGTCTGCGTGCCCCACGCATCCGCGTCACTTGAATTTCTCACAGCCCACACGATCGCGTGCACCACACATCCGCGTCACATGCGACGCACAGCTTATCCAATCCAGCGCCAATTATCTTATCTTTTCTTTTCTAAATCCTAATTTCTTCTATCTTTTCATCTTTCTTCCTCCTTTCTTCCTTTCTTCTTCTTTTTCTATTGGTGTTAAAATTCTCTTCTTCAACTATTGCATCTTTTCTTGAATTATTCTGGTGCTTCATGACTTGTTTTATTCTGATTGGGTATTATTATTCAAAAGTCAATGCTAATTTTTATAATACTGATATTCCTTTTGCATTGATATGTACTTACACTATCTTGCATTACCCACACTCTCTTCCCCGTTGTTGCAACTTTTGCACTATTGATATGCCAATTGCTTCCACTATTTTCTCACTTGCATGTTGTAGCTACCATGTAATTGAGACCTTTATTATTTGGCATTAACACCCATATTTTATTTATGCTCTTATCTTTATTTTTGGGTTAATTTTCTTCCTTTTCCTCTTTTTTCAAGATGGCCACCGAGAGGGGACAGGAAGAACCTCTATATGGGGAGACAGGCGAGTCAATCTGCACAATCTGTAAAGAAAAGGCATTAGTTGGAGCAGCCCGTCCACCTGCACATCTTCGCATGCACCGAGGACGGTGCAATATTTAAGTATGGGGAGGTCGATACCGATGTCCATGGGTTAGTTATCCTCTTCTAAACACCAATGTTTAATTTTCTTTGTTTGTTCATTGTTGCATTTGCATATTTGATTGCATGTTTGTTTGATTTTATGCATTTAGTCTCTACTTGGTTGAAGTGATATTTTCTTTTTTAAGAAACTTTTTATAGTATTTCACTAATTTAAATTAAAAACTTTTTGAAAAACTTGTTTAAAGAAATATTATTTTGGAACATGATTTAGAGCTCGAACACACAAAACCAGTGAGATTTTGAGCCCCTTGATTGGTTGCATTTTACCAACCAATATTTTATTTTTGGTGTGTGTTTTTCTCTCTTAAATTGTGACATTTGTCTTGCTTCAATCTATATTTCCATTATTTGATGTATGCATGTACTTATATGATTGAGGCCTTGTTTCACTGAGCTTACATACCCATATGGCCTTGCCTTTTATTATCCTTTGCAAACCAATGTTGAGCCTATTTTACCCCGTATTCTTTACTTTATCTTATCAGTAACTCTAAGCGAAAAACAATAATGTCTTTAATTTGAATCCTTGATTAGCTTAGACTAGTGAGAGTGCTCATGAATTAAGTGTGAGGAAAGTGGGTTTGGAAACCTTTTGTTTGAGAATTGAGTATGTTAGACTTTGTGTGAAAATGTGAAAAATGTTAAGAACATGTTTATGCATTCAAAACATTAATCATATGCATTGAAAAAAATAAAAGAAAAATAAAAAGGGGACAAAATGCCCCAAAGTAAATGGCAATAGCAATGCATATGTACTGTACTCGAAACTTGGAATGCATAAATATGTAGTAAACGTAGTTAATGGGTAGTTATTGATTTTATATTACATGGATTGACCTAAGTTAGTTGGAAAGTTTATGTTAATTAAGGATTCGGATTTTAGTCCACTTGGCCAAATACAATCCTACATTGACACTAACCCCATTACAACCCTTAAAAGACCTCTTGATTTGTGTATTGGTGCATTAAATTTTTTGTTGATTGTTAGATGAAGAGCAAGCTATAGAAAGCAAGATTAGTAGAGAATTGAGAGAATTGACCCTAGACACTTGAGAATTAGAATGATATACACTACCATTAAAGGTTCAGTGCTTAATTCTATGTTCCCTGCTTTCATGATCTATCTTCTTCTTGCAAGTTATTTGTATTGTATTTTGTGATTTGAATTAGTGAAATTCAGTTCATATCTATTCTTGAAAGATTTATTTACTTTTTCACCAAGTAGGTAGAATCATTTTAGCATGTAGTTGCATTCACATTCATAGGTTGCATTGCATGAGTCCTGCTTTTTGCTACTCATTTATTTTGTCTCCTTGAGCTTAGCATGAGAACATGCTAATGATTAAGTGTGGGGAGGTTGATAAACCACTATTTTATGGTTTATATTGTATTTAATTGAGTGGTCTTATCAAGCTTTTCACCCACTTATTCATAAGATTTGCATGATTTTACAATTCCTTCCTAGTTTAGTTCTATGATTGAAAACATGCTTCTTTGGTCTTAATTTAGCTAATCTTAATCCTCTCTTATTACCATTCGATGCCTTGATCTATGTGTTAAGTTTTTCAGGCTTCATAGGGCAGGAATGGCTTAAAGAATGAAGAGGAAGCGTGCAAAAATGGAAGGAACACAAGGAATTGAGGAGATGACCAGCGAGAAGTCATGCGGTCGCATGGCTCACGCGACCGTGCGAAATGGAAGAAATTAGAGTGACGCGTTCGCGTGCCTGATGCAACCGCACGGATTAGAAGCTGCACGAACAACGCAAATGCGTAGATGACGCGCACGCGTGGTACGAAAAACGCTGAGTGACGCGATCGCGTGGATGACGCGGTCGCGTGACGTGCGCGATCTGCAGAAATTACAGAATACGCTGTAGACAATTTTGGGCCGCGTTTTGACCTAGATTTCGGCCCAGGAACGTAGATTAAAGTCAGGAAACATGCAGAGACTCAAGACTTTAGATCATACATTCATAATACACACTTTTCACAATTTAGATGTAGTGTTTAGAGAGAGAGGTTCTTTCCTCTCTCTTAGGTTTTAGGATTAGGATTTCTTTTAGTCATTAGGATTGTTTCTTCAATTTATGTTGCCCAATTGGCTTATGAACTTTTCCATGTTAGAATTGACATGTTCATTCAATTTGAGGTATTCCAAATATTTATGATTTTAATTTAGCTTTCTATATTCTTGGCTCTGGTTGATTAATTGGTGACTCTTGAGTTGTCAAACTCATCGTGATTGATAATTGTTATCTTTACTGATTAATTTAGATTCTTATAACTCTAGTCTTTCCTTAGGAGTTGACTAGGACTTTTTGTGTTAAATTGATTTGTCCACTTAACTTACCTTCATAGTTAGAGGTTGACTTAGTGGTAGTAAAAATATAATTCTCATCACCATTGATAAGGATAACTAAGATAGGACTTCCAGTTTTCATACCTTGCCAAGAGATTTTCTTCGTTATTAATTTATTAATTTTTGCAAAACATTTCCCTATTCAAACCCTTTTTAAAACCCAAAAACACTATTTTTCATAACCAATAGTAAAACACACTTCCCTGCAATTCCTTGAGAAGACGACCTGAGATTTGAATACTTCGGTTTATAAATTTTATTAGGTTTGTTACTTGTGACAACCAAATGTGTGTAAGAAAGGTTGATTGCTTGGTTTAGAAACTATACTTGTAACGAGAATCTATTATAACTTCTAAACCAACAATCTTCAGTTCTTCACTTTTCATAGTAAGAATTCTAACTCAAATTTGCGTAACTTTTTCTTTGTTGTCCCGGCTATCAAATTCAGGAACTAAGGTATTCGATGCTCTAGTAATACGGGGGCATTTAGTGCTCTTTGAAGCTCCATCCTCTATCCTAGTCCTCGACGATCTATGTCGAAATCGGTAACTACTCTTCCTTACTCCCGGTGTAGGACCCTCAATGGTTGCCGCATTCCGATTTATGCTTTATTCTTTATTTATGGCTACCCAAAAATATCTTCTTTGATTCATGCTACGTCTTAGCAGTTTCAGGGTAAGTTTAAAAATCCTCTCTCGTAAGTTTCGAAAAATAGTTTCTCATCTCAACTTCCAATCTCGACACATAACTCTCTCTTGGTATCTTCCTGATTCAACATGCCTCAATACTCTTAGTATCTCCTTATCACCATTATTACGCTCCCTAAGTCCTTGACTCCATGATCTCTATTCCGGCATTAGACATATAAATCTCTTCTTAATTCCCTTTTGTTTACTAGACTTTGACATCTTTGACGGCTCCTTATTATCTCGTTACGCATCCCATACCTCATCTATTCCACATTGTAACCTAGCAATGGATTTAGACCAACATTTCCAACACTCTCATTCTTCTAACTTAGAACTTTAACTCATCTAACATTTTCTCCTTTGGAATTAACGTCCAAGAATCTTTTAGAAACTTCTTGCTTAGGGCATCTATCACAACCTCACGATGTTGCATCCGCACGCATCTTAAGTTTTTCAATAATACATTGTAGTCATTCCCTAAACGGTTCGTTAGGCTCAAGTGATACGAGCATTGGCATGAAGGTCAATCTTCTTTCTATGGCGCAAAGGCTTTCATCGGATCCTGGTAATTCATTCCCACGGTGTACCTCATTGCATCTATTTAGTCATGAGCGATACGATCGGTGAGGATTAAGGCTCTAAATTCCCTAGTAATGTCACAGGTTCGTTTTGCGTTCAAAGGTGCTCTAAGAAATCAACGTCTCTCTGGTTATAGTTGAGATTCATACTCAATACTAATATAGGCTTGAGTTAATTTTCAATAAAATATTAAGCTTGAAAGACGAATGAATAGTATGAACAGTATTCGTGAGAAAATAGAAAGAGTTTTATATACGGTCAATCAGAATTGTATCAAAATAATAGAATGCACAAGAAGAAGAATTTAGGTGCATCTCAAGAAAGAAAACTGGATCAAAAACATTTGATAGTATGGATTAGTGTGATGTCTCACTTCCTATATGCAAATAAAATTTCAGGTATCAGTTTCAGTTTACCTTTTCCTTCTTGTGACCCACCATCATCTTGGGCCCTCTTACGTGAATAGACTATTGTTCTATTCCCCTGATTCGCTTATCTCTAAGAGTCTTGATTATTCGTCCAACGCCAACTAAAAATTTCACTAAACTCTGCAGGCTTTGATGACAATACCATATTCGAAACGATTTAGTTTGGTTCTAAGTTTTAACCTAGGTCTTTGATAAACCAATATTTTATGGTTTATCTTGTGCTCAATTGAGTGGTTTTTATCAATTCTTTACACACTTATTCATATAATTTGTATGAGTTTACATTTTTCCTTCCTGATTTTGTGCTATGATTGAAACCATGTTTCTTTGGCTTTATATTTGCTAATATTAATCATCTCTTATTACCACATGATGTCGTGATCCGTGTGTTAAGTGTTTCAGACTTCATAGGGCAGGAATGGCTTAGAGAATGGAGAGGAAGCTTGCAAAAATGGAAGGAACATAAGAAACCAAGGAGATGACCAACGAACACCGACGCGGACGCATGGCTCACGCGACCGCGCGAAATAGAGAAAATTGCAGTGACGCGTTCGCGTGCTTGACGTGAACGCGTGGATTGGAATCTGCATGAATGATGCGAACGCGTGGACGACGCGTACGCGTGGCAAGGAAAACACTGAATGACGCGCACATGTGGACGACATGTACGCGTGACATGCGCGATTTGCAGAATTAATAGAAATTGCTGGGGGCGATTTCTGGGCTATTTTTGACCCAGTTTTCGGCCCATAAAACACATATTAGAGGATATAAAGTGGGGAAATCCATCCATTCATTCAAAAACGGATACAACAATCATTATTCACAATTTTAGGTTTAGATGTAGGTTCTAGAGAGAGAGGCTCTCTCCTTTCTCTTAGGTTTTAGGATTAGGATTTCTCTTCTACTTTTAATTCTTCTAGTACTCTAGTTTATTGATTTTTCTTTGTTGATTATTTGACGTTGTTACTTTAATTTATGAATCCTCATGTCAGAGTTGATTTCTCTTATTTATGCAATTTGAGGTATCTCATATTTATGACTTTAATTTAGCTTTTTACACTCTTACCTTTGGTTGAGTAATTGGAGACGCTTGAGTTATCAAACTCCTTGTTGATTGAAAATTGGAATTCTTTGCTAATTGATTTGAATTCCCCTAACTCTAGTCGTTTCTTAGGAATTGACTAGGACTTGAGGAATCAAATTAATTTATCCACTTAACATACCTTCATAGTTAGAGGTTGACCAAGTGGGAGCAAAAGCCAATTCTCATCACAATTGATAAGGATAACTAGGATAGGACATCCAGTTCTCATAATTGCAAGGAGCTTTTCTAATTATTAGTTTACTTCTTTTACCGTTTACTTTTCTTGTTCTCTTATCCAAAACCCCAAAAACATACTTTTCCATAACCAATTATAAGCACACTGGTGCACGAAATTGCAATCACACTTTTGCAACTCCGCACAACTAACCAGCAAGTGCACTGGGTCGTCCAAGTAATACCTTGCGTGAGCAAGGGTCGATCCCACGGAGATTGTCGGCTTGAAGCAAGCTATGGTTATCTTGTAAATCTTAGTCAGGATATCAGAAATTATCAGGATTGATTGTGAAAAGCAAAAGAACATGAAATAATTACTTGTTTTGCAGTAATGGAGAATAGGTTGAGGTTTGGAGATGCTCCATCTTCTGAATCTCTGCTTTCCTACTGTCTTCTTCTTCAAGCACGCAAGTCTCCTTCCATGGCAAGCTGTATATAGGATTTCACCGTTGTCAATGGCTACCTCCCATCCTCTCAGTGAAAATGTTCCTATGCTCTGTCACAGCATGGCTAATCATCTGTCGGTTCTCGGTCAGGCCGGAA
>NC_029777.3:64924749-64925172 GCF_000817695.3 Arachis duranensis
AAAACAATGCCAAAAAGCGTATAAATTATCCGCTCATCACAACACCAAACTTAAATTGTTGCTTGTCCCCAAGCAACTGAAAATCAAAATAGGATAAAAAGAAGAGAATATACTATAGACTCCAAAATATCAAGGAAACATAGCTCCAATTAGATGAGCGGGACCAGTAGCTTTTTGCCTCCGAACAGTTTTGGCATCTCACTCTAAAAAACAATGCCAAAAAGCACACTCTTTTTGCCTTGGATCACAACTTTATTTCTTTCTTTTTCTTTTTCTTTTCTTCTTCTCTCTCTTTTTTTTTCGAAATTTTTTTTTTGTATCCACTACTTTTTCTTGCTTCAAGAATCAGTCTAATGATTTTAGATCCTCAATAACAGTTCTCTTTTTCCTCATTCTTTCAAGAGCCAACAATTTTAACATTCT
>NC_029777.3:64926549-64927154 GCF_000817695.3 Arachis duranensis
TTAGGAGCCATGATCTTGATGAATCTTGGCTTAGTGATCACGGAAAAGCACACCAAACTTAGAGGTTTGCTTGTCCTCAAGCAAAAAGAAAAGAAAGAAGGGAAGAGAGAGAGAGAGGAAGAGGAAATTCGAATGGTGTGGGGAATGAGGGCTGGCAAACGTTTATTTATAGAGTGGGGGGAGAGATTTTCGAAAAAAAGAAAAATTTGAAAGGAGATTCGAGGAGATATGGAAAGAAATTGAAAGAAGGGTGAGTTTTTGAACAAAATTTGGGAATGATTTGAAGAATGATTTTAAATTTTTGAAAATTTGAAAGTGAATGATGAGAGATTGAAATGTATTTTTGTGAAAAAAATATGGTTGAGAAAAGGAAAGTTTGAAAAAATCTTATTTGAAAACAAAATTGTGGTCCCCCACCTTTCTGGCGTTAAACGCCCAGAATGGCACTCATTCTGGCGTTTAACGCCCAATTGGCACCCCTTTTGGGCGTTTAACGCCCAGCCAGGTGCCCTGGCTGGCGTTAAATGCCAGAAATCCTTCATCACTGGGCGTTTTTCAGAACGCCCAGGATGCTGCACACCTGGCGTTAAACGCCCAGAATGGTG
>NC_029777.3:64929671-64930314 GCF_000817695.3 Arachis duranensis
TTTCTGTGGTTGTGTAATTCTTCTGTGCATCATTTAAAACACGGCTAGCATAATAAATGACGTGCAGAAGCTTGTTATGCCTCTGTCCCAACACTGCACCAATGGCATGGTCACTGGCATCACACATTAGTTCAAATGGCAATGTCCAATCTGGTGCAGAGATGACTGGTGCTGTGACCAGCTTAGCTTTTAGGGTCTCAAATGCTTGCAGACACTGTGTGTCAAATACAAATGGTGTGTCTGCAGCTAACAGGTTACTCAGAGGTTTTGCAATTTTCGAAAAATCCTTTATAAACCTTCTGTAGAATCCTGCATGCCCCAGAAAACTTCTGATTGCCTTAACATTGGCAGGTGGTGGTAATCTTTCAATTACCTCCACCTTAGCTTGATCCACCTCTATTCCTTTGTTTGAAATTTTATGCCCAAGGACAATCCCTTCAGTCACCATAAAGTGACATTTCTCCCAGTTTAAAACCAGGTTAGTCTCTTGGCATCTTTTCAAGACAAGTGCTAGGTGATTAAGACAGGAGTTAAATGAGTCTCCATATACTGAAAAGTCATCCATGAAGACTTCCAGAAATTTCTCTACCATATCTGAGAAGATAGAGAGCATGCACCTCTGAAAGGTTGCAGGTGCATTGCA
>NC_029777.3:64933969-64940501 GCF_000817695.3 Arachis duranensis
TTTTATGCCAGTTCCAGCGTTTAACGCTGGAAATTCTGAGGCTGATTTGCCACGCCGGTTTGGGCCATCAAATCTTGGGCAAAGTATGGACTATCATATATTGCTGGAAAGCCCAGGATGTCTACTTTCCAACGCCATTGAGAGCGCGCCAATTGGGCTTCTGTAGCTCAATAAAATCCACTTCGAGTGCAGGGAGGTCAGAATCCAACAGCATCTGCAGTCCTTTTTGGTCTCGGAATCAGATTTTTGCTCAGGACCCTCAATTTCAGCCAGAAAATACTTGAAATCACAGAAAAACACACAAACTCATAGTAAAGTCCAGAAAAGTGAATTTTAGCTAAAAACTAATAAAAATATACTAAAAACTAACTAGATTATACTAAAAACATACTAAAAACAATGCCAAAAAGCATACAAATTATCCGCTCATCACACACTTTCCTGCAATTCCTTGAGAAGACGACCGAAGGTTTGAATACTTTGGTTATAAATTTTATTGGGTTTTGTTACTTGTGACAACCAAACTTTTGTACGAAAGGATTCTTTGTTGGTTTAGAAACTATACTTACAACACGATTATATTCTTGTGAATTTCTTTACCGATAGAAATCAGTTGGTCAGTCTTTCTTCTCTATCTTAGACTATGACTAATCATGGTATCTTAGAATAATTCATTGCTTCTCAAATCCAATCATTGCATTTACCTTAACCTGGTGATTGTGATCTATCTGCATCATAAGTTTCCACCACATGAATTAGGACAGTCCTTAACTAGATGCCCAGGTGATCCGCACCGGTAACACAAACCTTGCTTGTTTTTATGCAGCCTACTGTGTCGGTAGTTCTCAGTCCTCTTGAATTCCTGACTCCTTCGTGCCAAATTCTGATGGTGATCTCTTCGGTGGGACTCCTGGTTATCATTCTTTGCCAAAGCTTCGTTCCTCACACATTCTTCAGCTATTCGGGTCTTGTTCACAAGTTCTGAAAGCACCCGGATCTCCATAGGTGCTACAAAGCTCTGAATGTCACTCCGAAGGCCTCCTTCATACTTAATGCATTTCCACTCAGCAAAGTCCTCAGGAGTTCCCTAACAAATCCGTGAGAAATGACACAGTTCCTCAAACCTGCAAGTGTACTCAGTGATGGTCATCTGGCCTTGTTTCAGCTAAAGCAGTTAAAGTTCCTTAGCATTTCTGGCTGAACTGGGAAAGAATTTCTTATAGAATTTTTCTCGAAACAACTCCCAAGATATCACAACCCCATCAGGCTGCAAAATACGCCTCATGCCCTTCCACCAATGCTGAGCTTCACCTTGCAGCTGGTAGGTCCCAAACTCAACCCACTGTTCTTCAGGAACCTGCTGAGCCGGTAGTGCTTGCTCAATGGCTTGTACCCAGTTATCCACATCAATAGGGTTTGAGGTTCCTCTGAAGGTCGGAGGATGAACCTTCAGGAAGGAGGAAAGCGTCATAGGACCATCATCGCCATTGTTGCCATTGTTACCATTATTTATTTGGTTTCCCAGGGCTTAGGTTGTCGCTTGCATCACCGTGGCCATATTCCCTATAGCAGCCATGAAGTCTACAGGATTAGGAATATTCCCTGTCGCTTCAGGCATAGCATTGCCTAGTTTGCCTCTACCTCACCTGCGTCCGTGTCCGCGATTCGACATCTGGTCCCTATACACACCAAGTGATATCAAGTTGATCAGTCTCAATATCACAAGTCTAGTGCTTTAAGTTCCAAATGCATACTCATGGACGTTTGTGCCACATATATCAGTTAGATTTCCTAATAGCACATAGACACATACATAGAGAATGCACAGAAGCATAATCAGTTCATCCTCAGGCTCTATAGGAACGAACTGCTCTGATACAATAATGTAACACCTTACCATACTTAAATCTTATGCTTAAGTCATAAGGCTAAGATAGTAAGGTATTACGACCTCTAGAAAGAAAAATAAATACATAATAGAGAAGAAGATAATATACTAGGAGCCTTGAAACAAATCGGGTAAACAAAAATTACAAAATGAAAAGCGCAACGCTCAAAAGAAAGGATTACTTGCGTGCTAAGAAACCTAATAGAAAATAATAAGGGTAAACCAGAGAGTAAAGGAAAGCCAAGGAATCAGCATAACTAGCCCCTTACTCAGCCTGTGAAGTTAAGGTTGGCCGGAGTATATATATATATATATATATATATATTATCCCTAAAATACACCAAAATACCAAAGTAAACTCCAATCTGTCCCTCAACCTCTAAGAGGAGCAGCCTATACAAGTTACTTGGAGACTAAGCAAAATATACATATACATATATATACACACAGAAATCCAAAATACGCCCAAGAACTACTTCACTTCAAGAATCCAGACACCCAGTGAGGAGCCTCTCGACCTGCATCTGAAAAACAACAACACAGTATGAAATAAGAACCGGAAGTTCTCAGCATGGTAAAAGTGTCACGCGTATAATAAATAAGGTTCTGAGAATGCCATAGGCAATCCTAGAACTCCGTTATTCAGTTATCCAACTCAAGTACTAAACAAAAGCCATAAACAGGGGTAGGTATTCTAAATCTACCTAACTTACTCAATTTTAATTCACGCCTATCACCAAACCATTTATCCATTTCCTCTAAACCTCTATTATCCATAATGTAATAGGAACAAACAACCAAACAAGTTCAAGTACAAGTAATGAACAGATAATACAAGTAGCAAATATACAAGTAGCAGGTGATATATATCAATTAGGCATTCCCAGTTAAGGCATAGCAAACAAAGCACACATATGTATATGATGAATGTTTATCCTATTGGCCGTGAGCTCACGTGTCGGTTATTTTGCCAGAACCCGACACATCTGGTAGCTAATCCAGACATTGGTCTCTAGGTTACGCATCTCCAGGAGGATCATAAACAAAGGAGAGTGCCTTTCCACATCGAAGGAGTGTGCCTTTCCACCTAGCAACCAGAGAAGAATGTGGGGGAAACAATACGAAGGAGAGTGCCTTGCCACCTTTTCCACATCTGCATCACGACAAGAGAGAGAACTTCTGTCCGTAATTTGCCATATCGATCATTTTGGCCACACACAGTCATTCCCAAATCTTATCATTTATCATCATCATTTCCTTACATTCATTCTTTATAGCCATAACAACATGTATTCATTTAGCTTTCACATCATTCTCTTATAATTCATCACGTTTACCCTTTTCGGGTCCCGACCAAACCATTTATCAAACTCTTCTCAATTTTTTTAGTATCAAATAATTTTGAAATCAACCCAATTCTAACATTAAATCAATCACATAACACGAAGATTAATCTTGGACTTTTCGGATCCATGACTATCACTAAGACATCCTCGACACTCTATTTTCTTTTCTCTTTTTAATATAACAAATGAAATTGGAATTTGGAAAACTTTATGTCCAGATGTTAAGCTCAAAATAAGCTTTCTAAGTAATAAAAAACCATAATTTTTTTATTTAACTAGCTTCAGAAACAGAGGAGAAATGCTGACTGCTCTGCAGTGCTTAAAAACATGAAAACAGCAGCAGCATATGATATCTAAAATTTCATATAAAATTCAAATTAAATCCAATAACCTTCAAAATTAATGTGATTCAATTTAACATAACCAGGTTTCTTTTCCAATTGGTTTCAGGCCAAAACCATTTTTAATGAAGGAGTTATGTAACTTGGAAGTTGAGTAACTTTCTGCAGACATCTGTTTTAGAAGCCAATGAACATGTCCTCTTCCAAGTCCCATAACTCACTCATTAAAACATGTACAGCCCTGAAATTTAAATCAAAACTGCTAATCATAATTAATTTTCACCTCCAATTGGTTGCACCTGAATATCCATCCATAATCAGAAGTTATAAACTCTCAGAGTTGCTGATCTAAGAAAACAGAATCTGGCTTTTATTATATAACGCGTCGTATCTCAAAAATTCATATCTTTAAAACCACAAGTCCAACCATTCTGAAATTTTATGACATTAAAATAATAGGAATTAAGCTTTATTTAAAATTGATTTCATTTCAAAATTCATTTTGAAGCATTCGCAGGAGAGCCAACAAGTTACTACTATCTAGAAATTATGCAGTAAAAATTAGATTCCACGACTACTGATGAGCGGATAATTTATACGCTTTTTGGCATTGTTTTTAGTATGTTTTTAGTATGTTTTAGTTAGTTTTTATTATATTTTTATTAGTTTTTATTTAAAATTCACTTTTCTGGACTTTACTATGAGTTTGTGTGTTTTTTTGTGATTTCAGGTATTTTCTGGTTGAAATTGAGGGACCTGAGCAAAAATCTGATTCAGAGGCTGAAAAGGACTGCAGATGCTGTTGGATTCTAACCTCCCTGCACTTGAAGTGGATTTTCTGGAGCTACAGAAGCCCAATTGGCGCGCTCTTAATTGCGTTGGAAAGTAGACATCCTGGGCTTTCCAGCAATATATAATAGTCAACACTTTGCTCGGGATTTGATGTCCCAAACCGGCGTTCCAAATCAGCTCAAGACTGCCCAGCGTTCAACGCCGGAACTGGCACAGAAGTGGGAGTTAAGCTCCCAAACTGGCACAAAAGCTGGCGTTTAACTCCAAGAAAAGTCTCTACACATGAAAGCTTTAATGCTCAGCCCAAGCACACACCAAGTGGGCCCAGAAGTGATTTTTATGTCATTTACTCATTTTTGTAAACCCTAAGCTACTAGTTCTCTATAAATTGGACCTTTTGCTATTGTATTTTCATCTTGGTTCTTCTGGTTCCCTCTCTGGGGCCGAAGCCAATGATCACCATTATCACTTATGTATTTTCAACGGTGGAGTTTCTACACACCATAGATTAAGGTGTGGAGCTCTGCTGTACCTCGAGTATTAATGCAATTACTATTGTTCTTCTATTCAATTAAGCTTATTCTTGTTCTAAGATATTCATTTGCACCCAAGAACATGATGAACGTGATGATTATGTGACGCTCATCATCATTCTCACTTATGAACACGTGCCTGACAACCACTTCCGTTCTACATGCAAACAAGGCTTGAATGTTTATCTCTTGGATTCCTTAATCAGAATCTTCGTGGTATAAGCTAGAATTGATGGCGGCATTCTTGAGAATCCGGAAAGTCTTGAGGAAGACCTCAATGGACGTCCACTGGCCTCCAATGAGTTCCCTAATGAGGAACCATTGGAATCTGAGGCTCACACTGAGACCATAGAGATTCCATTGGATTTACTTCTTCCATTCATGAGCTCTAATGAGTATTCTTCCTCTGAAGAGGACGAAGATGTCACTGAAGAGCAAGTTGCTAAGTACCTTGGAGCAATCATGAAGCTAAATGACAAGTTATTTGGTAATGAGACTTGGGAGGACGAACCCCCTTTGCTCACCAAAGAACTGGATGACTTGACTAGGCAGAGCTTACCTCAAAAGAGATAGGACCCTGGGAAGTTCTCAATACCTTGTACATTAGGCACCATGACCTTCGAGAAGGCTCTGTGTGACCTAGGGTCAAGCATAAACCTCATGCCTCTCTCTGTAATGGAGAAGCTAGGAATCTTTGAGGTACAAGCTGCAAGAATCTCACTAGAGATGGCAGAAAATTCAAGAAAACAAGCTTATGGACTTGTAAAGGATGTTCTGGTAAAGACTGAAGACCATTACATCCCTGCTGATTTCATAGTCCTAGAGACTGGGAAGTGCATGGATGAATCCATCATCCTTGGCAGACCCTTCCTAGCCACAGCAAAGGCTGTGACTGATGTTGACAGAGGAGAATTGATCATTCAAGTGAATAAAGAATCCTTTGTGTTTAAGGCTCAAGGATATCCCTCTGTAACCATGGAGAGGAAGCATGAAGAGCTTCTCTCAAAATAGAGTCAAACAGAGCCCCCACAATCAAACTATAAGTTTGGTGTTGGGAGGCCACAACCAAATTCTAAGTTTGGTGTTAAACCCCCACATTCAAACTCTAAGTTTGGTGTTGGGAGGTTCCAATATTGCTCTGAACATCTGTGAGGCTCCATGAGAGCCTACTGTCAAGCTACTGACATTAAAGAAGCGCCTGTTGGGAGGCAACCCAATGTTATATTTATCTATTTTCCTTTGTTATTTTATGTTTTCTGTAGGTTGATGATCATGTGAAGTCACAAAAATAATTGAAAAAGCAAAAACAGAATGAAAAACAGAAAGAAAAATAGCACACCCTGGAGGAAAAGCTTGCTGGCGTTTAAACGCCAGTAAGGGCAGCAAATGGGCATTTAACGCCTAGTCTGGCACCATTCTGGGCGTTTAACGCCAGAAAGGGGAACCAGACTGGCGTTTAACGCCAGAAAGGGGCACCAGACTAGCGTTTAACGCCAGAAAAGGGCAGCAGCCCGGCGTTTAATGCTAGGATTGGCAGAAGGAGCATTTTTGCTCGCCACTTGGTGCAGGGACGAATTATCCTTGACACCTCAGGATCTGTGGACCCCACAGGATCCCTACCTACCCCACCAT
>NC_029777.3:64940657-64941178 GCF_000817695.3 Arachis duranensis
AAACCACTTTCCCTCCCAAACCCACCCATAATGGCCGAACCATACACCCCTTCTCCACTCCTATATAAACCCATCTTCACTCCTTTAGTTTCACACAACCTAAACACTACTTCTCCCCCTTGGCCGAAACACAAAGCCCCCCTCCATCTCCTTTATTTCTTCTTCTTCTACTCTCCTCTTTCTTCTTTTGCTCGAGGACGAGCAAACCTTCTAAGTTTGGTGTGGTAAAAGCGTTGCTTTTTATTTTTCCATAACTATTTATGGCACCTAAGGCCGGAGAAACCTCTAGAAAGAGGAAAGGGAAGGCAAAAGCTTCCACCTCTGAGTCATGGGAGATGGAGAGATTCATCTCAAGGGTGCATCAAGACCACTTCTATGAAGTTGTGGCTAAGAAGAAGGTGATCTCCGAGATCCCTTTTCAAACTCTAAAAAGGTCAAATTTAATCAAAGGTTGGACCAAGTCCTCATGGACATGAAGAGATTCCTCATCATGAAATCCCTGAGATGCCTCAAGGGATGCA
>NC_029777.3:64941381-64943306 GCF_000817695.3 Arachis duranensis
TCAAGCACTCCATAAGATCTTCAAGAGGAAGAACAAGCCGCCATCATTAAGGTGGACCCGTTCTTTAATCTCCTTGTTCTTTATTTTTCTGTTTTTCGAATTTTTATGCTTATGTTTATCTATGTTTGTGTCTTATGATCATCAGTGTCTAAGTGTCTATGCCTTAAAGTTATGAATGTCCTATGAATCTATCACCTTTCTTAAATGAAAAATGTTTTTATTACAAAAGAACAAGAAGTACATGATTTCAAATTCATCCTTAAAACTAGTTCAATTATTTTGATGTGGTGACAATACTTTTTGTTTTCTGAATGTATGCTTGAACAGTGCATAAGTCTTTTGAATTTGTTGTTCATGAATGTTAAAATTGTTGGCTCTTGAAAGAATGATGAAAAAGGAGAAATGTTATTGAGGATCTCAAAAATCATCAAATTGATTCTTGAAGCAAGAAAAAGCAGTGAAAAGCTTGCACAAAAAAAAGAGAGAGTATATGCAAAAAAAAAGAGAGAAATGAAAAGAAAGAGCAAGCAAAAAAAGCCAATAGCCCTTTAAACCAAAAGGCAAGGGTAAAAATAAAAAGGATCCAAGGCTTTGAGCATCAGTGGATAGGAGGGCCTACAGGAATAATATCCTGGCCTAAGCAGCTAAACCAAGCTGTCCCTAACCATGTGCTTGTGGCGTGAAGGTGTCAAGTGAAAACTTGAGACTGAGCGGTTAAAGTCGTGATCCAAGGCAAAAAGAGTGTGCTTAAGAACCCTAGACACCGCAATTGAGGACTCTAGCAAAGCTGAGTCACAATCTGAAAAGGTTCACCCAGTTATGTGTCTGTGGCATGGATGTATCTGGTGGTAATACTGGAGACAGAGTGCTTTGGGCCACGGCCAAGACTCATAAAGTAGCTGTGTTCAAGAATCAATAACACTATCTGAATTCTGAGTTCCTACAGATGCCAATCATTCTGAACTTCAAAGGATAAAGTGAGATGTCAAAACTGTTCGGAGGCAAAAAGCTACAAGTCTCGCTCATCTAATTGGGACTAAGTTTCATTGATAGTTTGGAGTTTATAGTATATTCTCTTCTTTTTATCCTATTGATTTTCAGTTGCTTGGGGAGAAGCAACAATTTAAGTTTGGTGTTGTGATGAGCGGATAATTTATACGCTTTTTGGCATTATTTTTAGTATATTTTTAGTATGTTTTAGTTAGTTTTTATTATATTTTTATTAGTTTTTATTTAAAATTTACTTTTCTGGACTTTACTATGAGTTTGTGTGTTTTTCTGTGATTTCAGGTATTTTCTGGCTGAAATTGAAGGACCTGAGCAAAAATCTAATTCAGAGGCTGAAAAGGACTACAGATGCTGTAGGATTCTGACCTCCCTGCACTCGAAGTGGATTTTCTGGAGCTATAGAAACTCAATTGGCGCGCTCTTAATTGCGTTGGAAAGTAGACATCTTGGACTTTCCAGCAACATATAATAGTTCACACTTTGCTCGAGATTTGATGGCCCAAACCGGCGTTCCAAATCAGCTCAAGACTGCCCGGCGTTAAACGCCGGAACTGGCACAGAAGTGGGAGTTAAACGCCCAAACTGGCACAAAAGCTGGCGTTTAACTCCAAGAAAAGTCTCTACATATGAAAGCTTCAATGCTCAGTCCAAGCACACACCATGTGGGCCCGGAAGTGGATTTTATGTCATTTACTCATTTTTGTAAACCCTAAGCTACTAGTTCTCTATAAATAGGACCTTTTGCTATTGTATTTTCATCTTGGTTCTTCTGGTTCCCTCTCTGGGGCCGAAGCCAATGATCACCATTATCACTTATGTATTTTCAACGGTGGAGTTTCTACACACCATAGATTAAGGTGTGGAGCTCTGCTGTACCTCGAGTATTAATGCAATTACTATTGTTCTTCTATTCAATT
>NC_029777.3:64943443-64958905 GCF_000817695.3 Arachis duranensis
CGACATGATCGAGAACCGACAGATGAATAGCCGTGCTGTGACAGAGCGTGTTGAACATTTTCACTGAGAGGACGGGACTGTAGCCATTGATAACGGTGATGCCCACCATACAGCTTGCCATGGAAAGGAGTAAGAAGGATTGGATGAAGACAGTAGGAAAGCAGAGAGACGGAAGGGACAAAGCATCTCCATACGCTTATCTGAAATTCTAACCAATGAATTACATAAGTATCTCTATCTTTATTTTATGTTTTATTCATATTTTAATTATTAATCCTCCATAACCATTTGAATCCGCCTGACTGAGATTTACAAGATGACCATAGCTTGCTTCATACCAACAATCTCCGTGGGATCGACCCTTACTCGCGTAAGGTTTAATACTTGGACGACCCAGTGCACTTGTTGGTTAGTTGTGCGAAGTTGTGATAAAGAGTTGAGATTGCAATTGAGCGTACCATGTTGATGGCGCCATTGATGATCACAATTTCGTGCACCAACTACAATTTGAAAATTCACCATAAATCATATATTTAACGAAAAGATCCCAAATTCTCCAGTTCAGTTCCAAATATTACGTGGTTTAACCAGGACTTAGTTCCACACAATTCTTATCATCACAGAATTAGTTACAGCATATGCAATACCACCACAATACAACTCTACATCCTTATTAACAAAAACCAACCATAATCCATCATAAATAAATACAAGAGCATACCATTAATAACTTCCACACCTCATAATTCTAATATATATCCACCAACAAATCTATTCCAACAACATTACAAGGCTAACCATTAAATACAACAAACAATTCAACTTATCCTATGATTCCTCTAACCTAAGTTTTCACAACACCGTAAATATTAAACGTGCGAAACTTAAACCATACCTTGGCCGATCACTTTGTATTACCCAAGGCAGCCTCAGAACACAAATCACAACCCTTCCAAGCTCAATCAAAATACCCCCAAAACAAGCCTTGACCACCAAAAAGCCTCCAAGTATTCCCAATTCAATTCCAATGCATATATACCCACTTAATTTACACATAATACATGTACATGTTCCAATTTCAATTTTCCCATTATAAATACAAGATTGAGCTAGGGTTAGGGTGTTCTTACCATACCCATATGCTCAATAGCTTGAGCCCACAATTTCTGAAAGCTAACTTGAACCTAGAACATAAAAATTGGACAAGATTCACTATAGGTTTTCAATTTCACCAAAGAAAGAGGGATAGAGATTCTGAACCAAATATGAGGCTTACTAGTGAAATTGTTCGGATAAAAAAATAGAGTTTGACACGCTCGACGCGTGACCATAATCGGTGCGGCGATCGGAGCTCAAACGAGGAAGATACGGTGGTTTGAAGCTTGGATGAGGGTTAGGGATCTCCTCCTCTCCCCAATCTGTTTTCAGCGCTGTTGATGCTGATATGGGGAAGAAGAGCTTCTGTCCCTCTTTTAAGTCATGGTCCGGTTGGATCCACGGGCCCGGTTTGGGCCCCGGTTCGGCCCTTCTGATCTGGTTTTGGATCAAATTTTCAAAATTGATATCAAAATTCTCGTTTCAACGAGCTCTATCCTATTTTGATATTAGTTTTGAATTTTTAGCTTTCCTAATTAAAATTTGAATTATTGACTAATTATTTACCATTTTTAGCGGGGTTTACACCTTTGATAAGGATGAGCCAAAATATGAATTGATTGCCCCGGGTCCAGAACACCGGGTTTATTTTGGGAGGGCTTCTGATGCGGATTCCTATTTCTTTTTTATGTATGAGAGCCTTTTTACCCGCCTGGGTGTTTTTCGTCCTTTTTCTAATTTTGAGATAGCGGTTTTATCTCACTGTCGCGTTGCTCCCACCCAACTTTACCCAAACTCTTGGGGTTTCATGAAAATTTACCAATTCATTAGCCGTGAATTAGATTTTCCGACTTCTTTGAAGATTTTCTTCTTTCTTTTTTATATGACCAAGCCCTTCAGTGGGCAAAATAATAAAAAATAGTGGGTATCTTTCCGGGCCCTTCAAGGTAAGAGAATTTTTACCCTTTTTGATGAATCTTTCCATGCCTTCAAAAACTTCTTTTTTAAAGTTCAAGCCGTAGAGGGTCACCACCCCTTTTTCTTGGATGGAAATTCCTCTCCCCGTTTTCCTCTTTACTGGTCCGAGGCCTCTCCTGTAGAGAAGTATGGCCTGGATGATTTAGACGAGGTGGAGGAGGCTGTTGTGGGGTTCTTCCGAGAAGTTTGGGGAAGAGCCCTTATCTTGATACAAAAAATTTTCTTCGGGGGTCTCCGACTTTTGTACAGACTCAATTAGGTAGCTTTTGTTGTTTTTCTATTACTTTCCGACTTGATCTCGACTTTGATCTCTTTTCAAGCTGTTCTTTCTAACTTGTAGGCTGACCCTTTTATCATTTTTGGCAGAAATGGTGAAGAAGAATTCCAGTTCCTCCTACTAGAGGGTCCAGGACGCTAAAACGAGATCTCGAGCCCGAGTAAATGAGCCAGGGCTGCTGGCACTCTTCCTCCTCCTCCTCCTCCTCCTCCTCACAACTTGGGGACCCCTTCTCGTCCTATAGTAATATCCTCTTTTACTTCTTCTCTTCCTTCTCCTCTGCCCCGATCTTCCCCTGAACCAGAAAAGAAGAAGCGCAAGACTTCAGAGTTTGGCTCTTCTTTAGATGGCGAGGAAAAATTTAATGGCCCTCAATTCGTTTGGAATCACATCTATCCCCATACTTGAATAAGTATGGATGATGCTTCCGTTGGAAACCATCTTAACATTCTGCTCCAGGGGAGTGTCCGTGCGGCTGGAGTATGCACCAAATTACTTGATATTTTTGAAAAGACTCCCATCAGCTCTTTGGGTTCTTCCCAAAAGTTTGAGGAGCTTGAGGGGAGAATTTTCTTATATCAAGAAGAAGAGAAGAGGCTTAAGGAGGAGGTCGCCGAGTTGATGAAGGAAAGGGGTCGTCTCCAGGAGAGGGAGAAGAAGTTGATGGGCCAGTGCGCTATGGCGGAGGGCCTCAAGGAGAAGGCAGAGCAGAACTATGTTAGGCTTTTCGAGGAGAACCTAGACTTAAAGAAGGAGCTGGCTGGATGTTTGGAGGCCTTCCAGGAGCTGGAGGACTCGATAGCTGAAAGTTTCGAGGAGGCGTGGAGGATCTTCAAGGAACAGGTCAGGGTTATTGCTCCCGAACTATATCTTTCTCCGCTGGACCCTCACAAGATCGTGGTTGATAGGGCCATTGTTTATCCCTCCCGACCTGAGATAGATTCCGACCTGAAGACTCGGGGGCAGAGAATAATAAAACCTCCTCCGCGACAAGAGGATCTTCTGAGTTCTTCAGGGGGTTCCTTCTCAGGACCTTTTATCAACCTGCTCCGTCCTCCCCTGGTGCTGCTCCGACTTCTCGCCCTGTAGATCCTCCTGGTGGTGATGGCCCTTCTCCTAGCGGTGGTGATCTTCCTTCCTCTTAATTAATTCTGGCTATTTGGAGGGCCCGGCCTGTGGGCCCCTTATTTTTAAACAATCTTTATTTGTGGTGGTTTGGTTGACATTTCCTGGCCCTTTGCGGCCGTAAACAAAATATTGAAAATACCCTTTTTCGAATAAGGGGTTAGGATACCTTTCTTGCGGGCATGCTTTCTGTTTAGGTTTTGGAAAACCTTTTTGATCTTTTTTCTCTGAAAAACCTTTTATCTTAGCTGGCTGTCTTTTGTCTAAGTTATTTGAAATTTTCTCAAAAGACTTGGGACAGCCTCCGCCTTTGATTTTTTTGATGGATTTTCTTCTCTTTTTTGGTATTCCTCGTACTCAATTTTGGTTTTATTGAGTTTCCATGACTTAGGTTATTTTCGCAATGCATTTCCTTTCTTCTCAGTTTTCCCGACATGTAGGTCGATTAATTTCCGAGTTTATCATGATCTACTTTTATAACCTCTTTACATCGAGTTGTACCTCATCGTTTTATCCTGACGACCATCTAGATCAGTTCATGGGATTTTCACGTTTTGTCGAGCTTAAGTGGGTGCGTTTCGTAGAAAGTGTGAAAATAATGCAAAAAGGAATTTTATAAAGAGATATGGAAGAAAGAAGATCTTTATTTCACAAAGGTACTTTTCGCTACTAAGGATTTTGACAATTCGTTGCCCCTCAGTCCTCACTTTGATGCCTCGTTAACCCCCCCTTAGGAAAACCCTTTCTTTGGGAAAAAACCATGAAGTTGGGAAAAGAGGACATCATGGAATGGAGTTCGCTTTAACTATAGTACCTTTTCATATTACAAGCATGCCACGACCTAGGTAGCTCGGTATCGTTTAAGTTGGTCACCTTATAGTAGCCTTTTTCTAAGACCTCACTGATTTTGTATGGTCCTTTCCAAATGGCAGCAAGCTTTCCATCCCCAGATTTATTGACTCCGATGTCATTTCTAATCAAAACTAGGTCGTCTGGGGTGAAACTTCTTCGAATGACTTTTTTATTATATCTGTTTGTCATCCTTTATTTCAGCGCTGCTTCTCTTATCTGAGCTTGCTCTCGGACTTCAAGGAGTAGCTCAAGTTCTTCTTTGTGCCCCTGTATGTTTCCTACCTTGTCATAGAAGCTCACCCTTCTATTTTTCTCGTTGATTTCAATTGGTATCATGGCTTCTACGCCATAAGCAAGTCGGAAGGGTGTTTCTCCTATGGCAGACTGAGATGTAGTCCGATAAGCCCATAGTACTTGTGGGAGTTCTTTAGCCCAGGCTCCCTTTACATCTTGCAACCTTTTCTTCAACCCTACCAGTATGACTTTGTTTGCTGCCTCAGCTTGTCCATTCGCTTGTGGATGTTCTACCGAGGTAAACTGATGCTTAATCTTCATACTAGCTACCAGATTTCTGAAGGTTGAGTCGGTGAACTGAGTGCCATTATCAATGGTAATGGAGTGAGGTACTCCATACCTTGTGATGATATTTTTGTAGAGAAACTTTCAACTTCTCTGAGCAGTGATGGTGGCCAATGGTTCTGCCTCGATCCACTCCGTGAAGTAGTCTACCCCCATTATTAGGTATTTTACTTGTCCAGGCGCCTGGGGAAAGGGACCTAACAAGTTCAATTCCCATTTTACGAAAGGCCATGGAGAAGTTATACTAATGAGCTCCTCGGGGGGAGCGACGTAGAAGTTTGCATGCATTTGGCACGGCTGACACTTCTTCACAAATTATGTGGCATCTTTTTGCAAGGTCGGCCAGTAGAACCCGGCTCAGATGACCTTCCTGGCTAATGACCTGGCTCCGAGATGGTTTTCGCAGATGCCATTGTGGACCTCCTCTAATACTTCTATTGTCCTTGAGGTTGGGATGCACATTAATAATGGTGTTGATATCCACCTTTTGTAGAGAATATTTTTCACTAGAGTGTAGTTTTGTGCTTCCTTCTGGATTTTCTTGGCCTCTTTTTCCTCTTTGGGTAGGATGTCAAATTTTAGGTATTCGATTAGAGGGTTCATCCATCCGAGGTCTAATCCGGAGACTTCAAAGACATCTTACTTGGCCTCTGTTTTTGCCACAGAGGGTTCTTGGAGATTTTCTTGGATCAGGCTTCTATTATTTTTCCCTGGTTTGGTACTCGCTAACTTGGAGAGGGCGTCTGCTCTGCTATTGAGGTCGCGAGTTATGTGTTTGACCTCGGTTTCTGCGAAGTGCCTAAGATACTCCAATATTTTGTCTAAGTACCTCTTCATATTAACCTGATACTCTCTGTTTATTTGGGAGGTCACCAATTGAGAGTCGCTGAATATCACTACTTTCATTGCACCGACGTCTTCTGCCAGCTTTAATCCTATAATCAAGGCTTCATATTCTGCCTGATTGTTAGAAGCTGGGAACTCAAATTTGAAGGAGACTTTTATTTGCATTCCCCCTTTGTTGACTAGTATTATGCCTACGCCGCTTCCTATTTTGTTTGAGGATCCATCTACATATAGCTCCCATGTAGTAGATTCTTCCTCTTGGTCTCCTACATATTCTGCCATGAAGTCGGTGAGGCATTGGGCTTTTATTGCCGTCCGAGTTTTGTACCTTAGATCGAACTCGGATAGCTCTATTGTCCACTGAACCATTCTACCCGCAATATCTGTCTTTTGGAGGATTTACTTCATGGGTTGGTTTGTTTAAACTCTTAGTGAAGGGGTATGAATCCTAGTGGTTTTATTGGTGTATCCCCCAGTCCATACAGGGTGTCAGGGTAAGCCCTTAAATCCTTTACATCCAACCCCAGCTTATCGAACGCTGGTTTGAAAAGGATGTCGGCTAAGCTCCCCTGATCTACCAGGGTTCTGTGAAGATGGGCGTTGGCAAGGACCATGGTTATCACCACTGGATCATCATGTCCAGGAATGATCCATTGCCCATCTTCTTTGGTGAATGAGATAGTTGGGAGGTCGGGAACCTCGCTACCGACCTAGTAGACTTCCTTCAAGTGTCTCTTACGAGATGACTTTGTGAGGCCAACTCCCCCGAAGCCCCCCGAGATCATATGTATATGTCTTTCTGGGGTCTGTGGTGGTGGCTCCCTTCGGTCGTCATCATCTCGCTTTCTTTTTCCATGATTATCCGACCTTTCTATGAGATATCTATCAAGCTAACCTTCCCTGACCAGCTTTTCTATCACATTTTTAAGGTCGTAACAATCATTCGTTGAGTGACCATATATCTTATAGTACTCACAGTAGTCGCCACAACCCCCCTTTTATTATTGATGGGCCTAGGGGGTGGTAGCCTTTCAGTATGGCAAATTTCCCTGTATACATCAACTAGGAAAACTCTTAGAGGAGTATAGGAGTGATATCTTCTAGGCCTTTCGGGGCTGGCTTCCTCTTTTTTCTTGGGCTCTCTTTCTTTCTCTTTCGATGAATGAGAATGCCCAAGTCGCCAATTTGGCTCTCGCAGTCTGGCGTTTTCCTCCATGTTGATGTACTTCTCGGCTCTCTCCTGTACATCACTTAGGGAGGTCAGGTGCCTTTTTGATATGGATTGGGAGAAGAGACCTTCTCTGAGTCCATTTACTAGGCCCATAATCACTGCCTCTGTGGGTAGGTCTTGAATCTCTAAGCACGCTTTATTCCTTGGTGACCATGGAACAATCCCATGAAATCTGCTGCATGGGTTTGTCCTTCCTTTCCTGATTCGCGCCCTTTAGAAGAGTTTGCCTTCGGGTCTTTCAACCCATAGGTACCTTCTCTGTGCTGGTTGTTCACCCCTTGGTGGGTGGCTATGTTCGCATCGTTGTTCCCAATGCCCAGATTCTCTTGCTCAGAATTGGACACTGTATGGCCATCTTCGGGTGAATTGTCCGTCATTACTGGTTGATCTCTCGGGTCTTCGGCAACGGCGGCAATGTTATGGTGGATAACCAAAGATTAGTGGGTTTGACTCATTGGGTTGGCACAATCGTTTGAAGGAGGGAGCCCTTTGACTAGGTTCGCGTCAGGGAGCCTCCGTCCGACTTGTGTGCGTGAGAGAATGGGAGGTGGTAATGATGATTAGATTTTTGACGGTTTAGAATTTCACAAATGAAATCTCGTTGAAGTATAGTCTCTAAACCAACAATAATCCTTTCATGCAAAAATTTGTTTGTCACAAGTACAAACCCCTAAAATCTATAAACCGAAGTATTTAAACCTCGGGTCGTTCTCCCTAGGATTTACAATAAAGTGTCTTGTTATTGGTTGTGAGTCATTTTTGGGGTTTTGAACTAGAGTCAATGGATCCCAATCATCAATTACTTGGACATTAGTAACTCAAGAGTTCCTAAGTTACCTTTCCAAGCCAAGAACATAAAATTCTACTCTAAAATCCAACCAAGCATTTCATCAAACACTTGGGAAGGCACAAAAGAAAAGCATAGTAAATTGACAACAAGAATGAAATCTAACAACAATTATTGAAAGGAATTAACAACAACAATTAAAAGAAACACATTTATTATGAATTACCTTGATTAAATTGAAAGAGAGTAGAAGAAACAAAAGTAGATCTACATTAAAACACAAGAACAACATAAAGGAAATTACAACAAAAGAATGAAAGAAGAATGAATGTAACAACAAGGAATTGAGAAAATAGAAGTAGAAGAAGATGAATTAAAATCTAGATCTAAGAACTAAACCTAATCCTAATCCTAATTCTAGAGAGAAGTGAGAGCTTCTCTCTCTAGAAACTAACTTCTAGAACTAAACTATGCTAATTGGTAACTAACTTATTCAATACTTGTGTTTCCCTTTCAGTCCTTGGGTTAAATAGCATTAGAAATGAGTTGGATTGGGCCCACAAGGCTTTAGAATTCGCTGGCCACGTTTTGCTTTAAGTGAACCAGGTGGCAACAATGGCGCGTGCGCGTACTATGCGCGTACGCGTCACCATGCGCAGTTCAACCATAGCAAATCTTATATCGTTTCGAAGCCCCGGATGTTAGCTTTCCAACCCAACTGAAACCGCATCATTTGGACCTCTGTAGCTCAAGTTATGATCATTTAAGTGCGAAGAGGTCAGCTTGACAACTTTCCGGTTCTTTCATTTCTTCATGAGTTCTCCAACTTTTCATGCTTTCTTTCTTCATTCCCTTGATCCAATCTTTGCCTCCTAAACCTTAAATCACTTAACAAACATATCAAGGCATCTAATGGAATCAAGGTGAATTAAATTTATTTATTTTAAGACCTAAAAAGCATGTTTTCACTCTTAAGCACAATTAAAGGAGAATATACAAAACCATGCTAATTCATTGGGTAAATGTGAGAAAAGGTCTACAAAATACTCTAAATTCAATACAAGATAAACCGTCAAATTGGGGTTTATCAGGTACCTGTAAAGACACTCTGATGCCTAAGTCAGCAAGAATCTAAGCAAGTTTATAGAATATTGGAACTTAGAGATATCTGAAGGATATCAGTGTATTTATAGTGGTGAACCAATAATCACCGTTGGAGTAGTTCTACCTTTTAAGAAGGATAACCGTCCATTTATCTTAGGGAAGTTGAGACATGACTCCTGAAAGTGGGTTTGAGAGATTTTAGGGGCAGTTACTTATTTGAATAAGTGTTATCTGCCAGCTAACCTTCGTTCCCGACTTCTTTAGGGTGAAGTCTGTGTCGAATCCGACCTTTGGGAGGAGGTCAGTTATGTGGGGAGGCCAATCTATGGATTGGGCCTTTTTATCCTATTTGGACCTGGGCCTTGGCGTTGGGTCAGGGTATGAACAATATCCAAAAGTTCAAATCGCTAACAAAAAGACTTAAAAAATTTGCTAACGACAAATAAGCATAAAGATTTCAAAACGTGATAAAAAGAACTAAATATTAAATTTATATTATAAAAATTAATTTTAGAGATCAAATTTTGATACAATTTTTTGTAATCATTATTAAAAAAATAAGATCTTTTCACCTTTAAAATTTAGTATTTTTGTTGAGTAAATGTTTTTTTTAATTTTTTATTATGAATGACCATTTTTTTTAAAAGAAAAAGAAAAATTTAAAGATTAAATTTTGCTTTGAAGGTTTTTTGTATACCATTTAAATATTTATTCAAATGTTGTCACAAAAATTTAGATCAAATAAATAAATTATTTGCTAAATATAAAATTTTTTTATTACTTATAAAAATATAATATTTTATTAGTTTTTTTATCGTATTTTAAAATTATTCAGAATTTGTTTTGTTGACAACTCCTTTTCCAGATTTTTGTTAACAGCTGAATCTTTTAGTACCCAATTGATTTCGAGATTTTTGTTATCCGCTGAATCTTTTGGTAGTTAACCCAATAAATTAAATACCCAAAAACATTTTTCAATGTTAGTTACGTGTATCATTTTATATATCAAGTTACGCGCACATAGATATCCAGTATTAAGTTGGTTTGCTACTTTGATCACGTAAAATTGATGGCATTGCCAAACAATTCCTATAATGATTCCGTGTTCTTTCTTCCCTTTAACTTTATCAAGATGCTTGCGGAATTATTAGTTTACTACCATTTTTCATGCAAAACAAGGTGCAGTCTGTTGCTTGGGGTCCCCGGAACCAGTGTGAGAAGCCACTGCAAGTTTCGGAACAGGGGAAAATGACACTTGCTTTTACTTCTGAAAGTAAAATACTAATGAAAGACCAAAGCAAAAAGCAATTCACGTGAATTAGTACATGAACTTTTACATCAAATGGGAGCAAGAACTCATCGGTTTACAAGATAAAACCAATATGAACCCTAGATACCGAGAGTTCTGGTTGACAATGAGAGAAAGAAACACTATTTATAGCCTTGGAAATTAGAAGCTACCATGCCTATCACTTTCCAAAGCTTTGACAACTGCCATAAGCATTGTACAATTGCCTATATTTCAGGGCTTCATCAACAAGTCCCTAACATAATTAAGAACTCCCTCAACATCCACAGTCCAAGCAACCGAAACAGGAGAATAGCCCGTCCACGGGTTGCTTGAATTCCATCTGTATAAAAATAAAAATAAAAATAAAAATAAAAAACCAGTTTGTGTCGAGTAGAAATCATATTTGCATAAAAAATTAACAACATTGAAAAGAAAGCAAAGAGAATCAGCTTATAATTTGGACATTACTGTTTCAATCCTTGGTCCATAAGTGTATGACCAGTACAAATGCCTTGCGTCTCTACCCTCACCACCCCTTTCCTGTATGTGAAAAGATCTGGACGGACAACTGCCACAAAACTGACAGGGTCATGGAGGAATATTCCTGAAAGAAGAAATCATATTATCATTGCAATACAGACCTAAAGAGCATAAACTGAAACATCAAAGCAGCGTGTGAAATTACCATGGACACCATCAGATTTTACATGCCAATCCCTATAGAATTTGCACATATCACCCAGGAGACTAGCATGCTTTCCACTGGATTCCTTCAGGTCAAGGAGATCAGCATCTGACCAAAATACAATATTCAGTTTCCAGTGACTGACTCAGAATAATAATAATGAACAGCTAAAGATAGCCCAGAAATTGGAGCAAACAGGGAGTTACAACCCCACCTGTCAATCTGACTTGGGTTGTTATGTTTATTCCAACTACAGCAATATTTGCTCCAGAGGTGAACACAATATCAGCTGCTTCGGGATCATTATAAATCTGCAAAAAGAACAAAATCATTAGGTTAAGAATCAATATGATAAGACATGAAAATCTGATCTTTAAGTTAAACTTCCTAAAATAAATAAATAAACGTTCTGTGGCGATTAGTAGATGTATAGTGGATAGTCTTCAACTAGTCATATGTCTAAAAATAACATACGTCTAATCACTACAACTTACAAGCTGATTACTTCATGTGTTGGGAATGTTAAAGGAAAAAAAAACGCTTATCTAAAAACCAAGAAATAACTGATGTATAATAGCTTTATTCAAAAACTGAATTATAAATTACACACGCATAACTGCATTAGGTGGCAACAGAACAGCTATTGTATTTAACAAAATTGCATTACTTGATAACTTATTTCCTATTATACTAACGGATTTTGCTAAAACTACCCTTAAGATTAAGTTAGTAGAAATTTTTCAAGTTTTTCTGTCAATAAATACTTTATAAATGTATTGGAAACTTCAACTTTTTAGTCATTCAATCAACTTTCCACATTTAACACCTTAACAAGTGCTCTCTTGTTAGCTAAACCCAATACTTATTTCTTAGCTCATCTTCGAGAATTTCCTAGGTGAAGACATGAATGTATAAAAGAAAATAGGTCACTTGAACAAAATAGAGATAGATCCTGTCAATCAAGCAAGTTAAGGAGCTCCATATTGAATTCATATAGGAGAAAAGAACAGAGGAATCCAACACCTACATTTGCTTCCGCAGCAGGATTAACATTCCCCAAGGCAAAGAATGAACCTCCAAGTATAACTATTCTCTTCACCTTGCTTGCAAAAGATGAATCTCTTTTGATTGCCTAATAATAGAGATCACACTATCAGATCAAGAAATATATGTAACAAAAGCTTTAAATTAAGAAGGTCAAGATCACAAAGTAAGAGGAATCCAAGAAAACTTACTAACGCTAAGTTCGTCAACGGTCCAAGTGCAAGTATAGTTACTTCACCAGGATATTCAGACACCTTCTCTACCAAAAACTCACAAGCACTCTTCTCAATCTTCTTAGTCGTAGGCGGGGGTAGGAATATGTTACCCAATCCATCTTTACCATGAACAAAATCAGCAACACGAGGCTCTCCACCCTTTTACAAAAGTCAGCATAATAAAATACTGGAAATTCAGAATCAACCAAAAGGTGGGAAAAATAAAAGGGGGGTGGGAGGTAGGGCCCGAGGCATGGCAGCAATATTTTGACTGGTGACCCACAAAGATGAGACAAAGGAATGGAAAACAAAGCACAATTCTAAAACTCAATTTGACCAAACATTGAACAAGGTCAAACTAAATATTAAATAGTTACCTTCAATGGCTCAGGGGAACCCTCTGCAACAGGAAGATTTTGACGGCCTGCGATCTCACACTATCCTTTTTGCATAGTGAAAACACAAATCAAGAACATGTCCAAGAAACATAAAAAGAAACTTGTGTTAAAAATTGGAAACTAGAAAACACATACCAAAAGCAAAGCATTCTGGGTGGCATCTGTGGTAGCAACATTACCAAAAATGGTGGTAAAACCCAGCATCTCCACCTCAGGGCATTGAAATGCCATCATAATCGCCATGCTATCATCTGCATAACCAACAAAAGACTAATTCCTTTTCTAATTTTTCAATTAATTAGAATTATTAAACGCACATATATCCTTCAGCACACCAGATTGAAGAACATGAAAAATTAATTTTCATACTTCCAACCTAAAGCATGATAATAACGTAATCTATAATCTAAATTACGTCAAAAACTAATTAGCTTTAGAAAATTAAAATTACACAATTGAAATAGCAAGTTGAAGCTCACCGATGCCAGGGTCGGTATCGATAATGAGCTTCTCGGGAAGTGGACGCATTCCGTCACAACCGTTGCCATTGACGGCGCCGTCAGAATGATTTGCGAGGGTGGCCATGAATTTGTGATCAGAGCTACGGATTGAAGGAAATCGTGAAGCCAAAATCAGATAGCAGCAAGAAGAAGAGCAATGATGATGTACGAAGCCGTGGAAAGTGTGTGATGTTATTTATGCTTGTATGTATGTGTGTATGTATTTATGTGTCGCACAGTTGCGGAGTGCATACACACATACACACAAAGGAATGAAGGGAAGGGACGAAAGTGCAATGGAAATATGCAGAGATTGGGTTTGTCTGATGATGATGTTCCAATTTGATGCAAAAGGAGAGAAGAGAGAGAGAGAAAAGAGATGGCGATAATACAAGGGGTTCGTGTCAATATATAGTAGTAGTACAGACTATACAACGCTTTCTCGTCTATGAAGTTCTATCCAATCAACCGAGGACACGTTGCGCATCTACATTGCATTCCTATTGAATATCCTTTATCTTTTCTCTTTTTCCCTTTTTCTATTTTATCTTTTTATCTTTTATGGTTAAATTAAATCCGAATGCATCGCTTGTGTCGCGATTCGCAAAGCGAAAAAACTTTAGAAAGTGGTAATCCGTTTTGGGATTTCTCCCAAAAGTGAACGACCAGTATCTCTAAGGTTAATTTTAATTTTAATTTTATTTTATTAATTAATTTTAATATAAATTTTAATTTTAAAATAATTTATTTTTTAAAAATATTAAAAATAATATTCTAAAAATATTTTATTAGAAATGTTCTAACAAGTAACGAGACATATATACTATCTAAATAATGAGTTTACAAAATTTTTTTTTAATTTAATCATATTTGAGTTTTGATATAACAAATTTGACAAAAATATAACCAATTTGAATTTTTTAATAGTTAACTTACTTATTTATTTAAATAAATATTAAAAGTTTAAATCTTATTTTATGCAAATAATAATTACCTATTTAGTTTGCAATGTTGATAAACCCATATGTGACAAATTAGGGTTTTTTTTTTTCTGTGACTAAGAAATTTTATGATAAACTAAATTTGACAAAGAAACTCTTCAGTCATTAGGCCAACAATTTTTAATTTTTTGTTATTATTTAACTATTATAAATATTAAATTGTCTTTAATAAATAAATTTTATTAATTTAATTGTACAAATTTTAAAAAATATAAAAACAAATTATATTAATTTATATGTATAAATTTTAATAAAAATAAATATAAATTATATATTTTTATGTACAAAATTTTTATAAATATAAGTGCAAATTATTATTAATTAAATATTGGTCAAAAATAATAATATTGTTGTTCATTGACAATATTGTGAGAGTTGATAAGAATTAATATGTACTCAAAAAGGTATTTTTGACATTTTAAAGTTAAGAGGCAGAATGGTAACTAAGTCACATTCAAATATCTAAATATTCAAAAAATTGTCTCATGCCGGTCTTGAACATTAAAGGAACTAAGAATTTGTCTAAAAAACAGTGATATTAAAATGGCGGCACTCATAAGATCTATTGGGTAAGTCAGGACAACAAGATGCACAACAGTGATTTTTAAGTCACACAAATTTTAGCAATAATTTTTGAATTTATATAGTCTCTATTTAAGTTTGGTTTGTTGTTAAGATTTGTTAAAACTTGATTTGGTTTTGATTTGTTTAGTAGTATTTATTATAGGTATTTTAAATTTAAATCAAATCTGATCTAATCTAATAAGATCAAATCTGATTTAAAATAATTATAATATCTTTTAGAATCTTTTAATTTAAATTAGTTATCATATCTTTTAGTTATCATATCTTTTAATTTTAGAGTTATATCTAAAAAGATTTATCCCATTTTTAAACTAATCTATTAGGGATCTATTTAAACACTTTTTATGAGACAATTTAAATAATAGAGACTCTTATATTTAAGTTAATGAAGATTTTAATCAGATTTTAATAGATTAAGACTTGAATATACCTGAAGAGTATCAGTATATTTATAGTAGAATAAATAACCACATCTTAGAATAGTTCTACCTTTATTAGTGAATAACCATTCTTTTTTGTTAGAGAGATTATTGAGATCTCCTTTTTAGATTAATAAGAGATATCTTATGAGTTAGTTACTTATTTAGATAAATAGAATTAGACTCATCATATTGCCATGTCCAACTTTTATGAGATCGAATAGAAACAAACAAACGATATCTATAAATTGAATTTAATTTATTTTAGACCTTACTAAATTGTGGGTCAATATATAAACACTATTTCTATAAATTCTTTTTGAAATTTCTCCCTTAGTATGCAAATACAAATCACCGAATTAAAATTGGAGCAGTGATATAGCATCATAAATGTTTTTTAAATATTTTTTATATTTTAAATAATAAAATAAAATGTTAATATATACAATC
>NC_029777.3:64959024-64966520 GCF_000817695.3 Arachis duranensis
ATTTTTAAATATTAATAATTAATTAAAAACTAAAAATAATAAATTTTAATGATCTTTTAACATTTCTCTTTTAAAAAACTTATTAGGGGGATATGTTATTTCTCAAAAATAAATATATTTAATAATTAGGGGAACCGTTAAGAAGATATATTATGAGAGAGTAGGAATTACCATTCGTATAACTGATTTTATCACCACTTTATTAAAAAAAATATATTGTAAAATTAAATTATTTTCACTAAGTAATATTGCTAATTTATCTGCAAATCTTTTTGCTAATTGAATGTTTCATAGTTTATTATTCAATAGTAGAGAAAATGGTACCTAATACTCGAAACAGTTGAAATATGAAATATCATAGTAAAAAGATTGTAAAAAAAAAAAAAGAAAAAAAAGAAAATAGATTTATCCATATGATCATTCGTTTATCAAATAACTTGCCATAAAATATGTTCTGCCAAAAGAAATAAACGTTGCAGGCAACTCCAACATATTGAATAGACGGTCGTTATATTTGTTTTTTTTTTTTTTTTCAAGAATATGTCTTCCTGTTTCCAGCTAAGTATGACATGGAAGGATGAGAAGAACTCAAGCGTTATAAAATTGACACACTATTTTCAAATATATCGCTTCAAGTAGTAGAGCTTTGAAGTTGAATGTCATTGGAATTTGGAAATAGTCGGAACATGTTGTGGAAGCCTGGGATACGGAATAAAACCCACATGATTGTGCAAACAAAATTTATGTAGAAATGAAAAAACAACTGATTTTACTCCATCTTTGTAATGCTAATAAAATCATTGACAAAAACACAAAATGAACATATACTTATAAAAGATAAATTTTGTGTGATAATTGATAAAAATATCAAAAATAAAAATTTTTGTTGTTATTTCAAAAAAATAATCAAAATTTTTAAATTGTGCTACTCTTTATTAAAAGGAACATTAATAATCTGGATAAATCAATATATATATATATAATAGTCTTCATTCGATGGAGATTAATAGATCGCATTTAATAAATTATATATGTAGATGGTACATATATAGAGATATGATCATTGGACTGATTCATTTTAAAAATTTCTAATGATTATAATTAACGTATATTTGTTAATAGAATATTCTCAAGATGAACATGGTATTAAAGTTTCTTTGACCTACTACTATCATATTAATTAAAAAATATTTATTATACTTTAATTTCGATACCTAACATCCTAGGATGCTAGTTGAATGGATATTGGGTATGATTTAAATACTTGTAGTATTAATGATTAGTCAATAAAAATTCTGTCAACTCTTGATAAAGAGTTTGAGTTCTAAGATTATAATGACAGAGATGAATAAAATCTTGACCAAAAAAATTGAATAAATAAAGAAATTAGTTCATTAGGTCATCCACATTTCATTATAATAATGGTAATAAGCAGGGCGGAGGTACACACTTGGAAAGGGGACAATGGTCCCCAAATTTTTAATTTTTGTTAAAAAAAAATAGACATGCCCCTTTTTTTATTTCCCGGTCCCTATCTTTTTTTTTTTGGGTACACTTTTTCAACCCTTTTAATTCATAAAAAAAAATCAATCCATTTTTATATAATATTAATAAAGTATAATAGTTTAGGCTTAACCCAATGTCTTTATTCACTCAAATTTTCCACTTTCACTTTGCAGCAGGTAACAATTTTTCATATTCTTCTCCTTTTTTATCTCTTTAATCTTTTTATCTTCTACTTATTTGATTCTTATTTTTTTACAGATTAAAAAAAAAGATAGTAGTTCAACAAGTGGTTCTTCATTCTTCTTTCTTAAAATATGTTCTATGTTTATTCTTTTTTATTTCAAAGAAATTATTAAACTAACAATAAAGATACATAGTCATACAAAAATAGAACAAATGAATTATATTTAATATTATAATTTTTTAAGGACTAGTAAATGTTACGTTGTAGGATGAAAGGATAAGAAAAATAAATTATATAACCTAGCATTGCAATTTTTTTAATATTTTTTTATTATTTTTCGTTAGTCTTGCCTAATTTTTTTATAATTTTATATATTTAGTTATTTACTTAATTTAGTATTATTTGTTAATTAAGTTTATGCTATTATATGTTAGTTTGTATATTTAGTTACGTTTTTTTATTAGTTAACTATTTAATTACAATTTTATATTATTTATACTACAATGTTAGTATTATTGTTCTAAATTTTAATATATTATTTTGAATTGAAATATAAATTTTATATTTTATAAAGATTTCGATTGTAATTTATACTTTTTGATAAATATATCTTCAATTATAGGAACTTATTTGGCCATTTGAATTATGGGTAAGTTCAAAATCATTGATACATTTTTTAAAAGAAAAGATCAAGGGAATGAATTAGATGGTTGACATTTCAAGGTTGCGCCTACAGAAGACATGATGAATGGCAAAGTTCAAGTAACAAAGGTAACTTTTTGGAAATATTGAAATTTTTTGGATCTTAAAATGAAAGAGTGAAAAAGAATGTTTTGAAAAATGGTCCAAAAAATGCTAAGTATACTTCAAATGATGTCCAAAAAGAAATTTTACATATTCTTACTACTAAGGTAAGAAATTCAATTAGAGAAGAGATTGGAGATGCCAAAATTTTGTATTATTGTTGATGAAGTTAGAGATGAATCTAAAAAAGAGCAAAAGGCCATTGTTTTGAGATTTGTTAATCTAGATAGTTTTATTAAAGCGAGATTCTTTGATCTTATGCATGTTACTGATACTTGTGCAATAACTTTAAAGAAAGAATTGATTTCTGTCCTTTCTCATTATAATATCCAAATTGAAAATATTAAGGGTCAAGGATATGATGGTGCTAGCAACATGCGGGGTGAGTAGAATGGTTTGCAAGCTTTGTTTCTTGAAGATTCTTTACAAGCATATTATGTATATTGTTTTGTTCATAAGTTACAATTAGCACTGGTGGCAGCTTCAAGAGAGGTACTTCAAGTTCATAAATTTTTTACTTAATTAAACTCTAGATCTGAATCGTGGTCGTTGTCATGGTCGTCCGCCATGGTGATGGGATGACTTCCAGGTTCTCCGGCAACGGCGCCAATGTTCTGAGGGTTACCTGAAACTGTAGGTCGATCTCGGACGAGATCTTCTGTACTGGTCGGCGCTGTGTGTCCGACTTGATGGTGATGGCCAGAGCCGCCGTGTCTAACTTGTTGGACTGGAGGGTCGTGCTGATCCTTCATCACCGGAGGGTGGTGGTACCTGCAAGGGACTCTGATGCTTAAGTTAGCAAGGGTATTAAGCAGGTTTTTAGTAGAATCAGAGTATCAGTTATACCTGGGTGCTCCAGTGTATTTATAGAAGTGTAGAGTGACCTTTTTAGATAAGATAAGTTAGTTATCTTATCTTTATCTTATCTTCAAGTGAGGTCATCTTATCTTCAAAGGAACCGCCCTTCTCTCTGTAGACTTTTGGCTGCCTTAGGATTTGGGGGCGTGGTCCTCTGTTTGGGCCCTTTTTTGGGCTTTCCTAGTGATTTGATCGAGCTCTTTGAGAAGAGGTCGAATTGTCCTGACCTAAAGAGGTCGGTCGACTTGTTAGTAGAGCATCCCGGGTCGGACAGCTCGACCCAGAATATGAACAAGTGCACAATATGTTTTTGGAAGAGGTCTATCTCGTCAACCAAGTATGACAGTTGAGCATCATTATCGAATAGATGTATTCTTGGCAACAATTGAGTCTCAAATACAAGAGTTGAATAGTAGATTTAATGAGCAAACAATAGAGCTTTTGACTTTGAGTTATGCTTTAGATCCTAAGGAAAATTTCAAATCATTTAACATTGAAGAAATTAGCAAGTTAGCAGAGAAGTTGTATCCCCTTGACTTTCCTTCTAATGAGCCAAATATTTTGAAATCTCAATTGCAACATTATCAGCATGATATACCAAATCATTTGAAAGGCGTTGGTACACTTTCTAAATTGTTCAACAAGTTGTAAGAAACGGAAAATTCAAGAACTTATCACATGGTTGATAGATTAATACGTCTTGTTTTGACTCTACCAGTGTCAACAGCAACAACAGGAAGAGCTTTTTCAGTAATAAAAATTGTTAAGACAAGACTCCGAAATAAGATGGCTGATGAATTTCTTGCAAATAATTTGGTGATCTATATAGAAAAAAAAATGAATAGCTATTTTTGACACAAATGCAATAATAGATGATTTTGAAAATAGAAAAAAATGTCAAATAACCTTTTCATGATACAAAATTGTAAGTGGTAACTTTTATATATTATTGTCTTACTTTGATTCAGATTATATATTTAGTTTTTTTTAAATTTTCATTAGAAATAGTAATATAAAATATTTTTAGTAAATTATTAAACACTTCCACCCTAAATAGTTAGTCTAGCTCCGCCCCTGATAATAAGTTAGGTTTTGACAATTAAATCATACTAAGGGTTAACCAAGAGTTGAAAAGATGGAAGGAATTATACTTTGTTCTTCTTGGGTTCTTAGTAAAAACATATTACTTCATACTAACGGGTCGTTAAAGAGTGTTGCTACACCAACCTTGATTAATAAATTTAATATGACTAATTTACTATTTGCTTAATGTTGAACCTATGGGGTAACACACTAATGAGTGTTATAATCTTTTCTATAAAATTATTTAATTATTATTTTTGATTTGATGAATAAATAATTATATTAATTCAAATATAATATTATTATATTCTTTACTAGTATCAAGAATATAATAATAATATGATAACTAAGAATATTAATTGAGAATGAAAATGTTTAGTTATTTTGTTTGTAAATTTAAATTTTAAGTTTGGATGAGTTTCTAACCGATTTTATTTCAAATTGAATTGTAATATGATATGTGTAAACCCTGCTAAAATTGGTAACTAATTAGTCAATAAATTGAATTTTAATTAGGAAAATTAAAAATGTAAATTTAATATCAAAATAGGATAAAGCCCTTCAAAACGAGAATTTTGACACCAATTTAAAAAAATTTGACCCAAAATTAGACTGGATGGGCCGAACCGGTTGAACCAGGGTCCAAGCCGGACCTGTGAATCCAACCGGACCTATAACTTAAAAGGGACAAAATCATCTTCTTTCCCATTCAGCATCAAAAATGCTGACAACATTGGGGAGGAAGAGAGCTTCCCTAACCCTCATCAATTCTTCTTTCCACCATAACTTTCCCGTTTGAGCTTTGATCGCCGCACCGTTCGCGGCCACGGGTCCAGCGCGTTGAGCTCTACATTTCTGTTGGATCAATTTCACTGGTAAACCCTAATTTTATTTTAGAATTTCTACCCCTTTTTCTAATTGTGACATTGAACCCTTGTGATGAAATCTTGCCCAATTTGGTGTTTTAGGTTCGATTTAGCTTGCGAAGCTTATTGAGCTTGAGTTGCTATGCGTGTGGGTACGGTAAGGACAACCAAAACCCTAGCCAAATCTTGAATTTATTATGTGAAAACTGAAATTTAAGTGTACATGTGTATTAGGTGTAAATTAAGTAGATATATATGCATTGGAGTTGAATTGTGGGCATTTGGAAGCTTGGTGGTGATTGGAGCTAAGATTTTGGTTGGTTTCTCAAAGCTTGAGGGGAAGTGTTGTGACTAGTGTGGCTGCCTTGGACTAAATATAGCAATCGGCCAAGGTATGGTTTTGGTTTTACGCGTTTAATATATAAGGTTGTGTGAAAACTTAGGCTAGAGAACTATAGGATAAGTTGAAATGGCTAGATGCATTGAATGATTAGTTTTGTAATGTTGTTGGATAAATTGATGATTGGGCTTATGATGGAATTAATGAGAATGAATAATTGGTGTTAATGAATATGTGTTATTGGAATTAATAATGGTGAGTTGATGATGTTGTTGGTATATGTTGATGAGATTTTGTGTTTATGGGTTGTTGATTAGTTAATGATGATTTATGGGTTGTTGTTGATGACAAGTCATCATATACCCATTTTTCAAGCTAATTTCACTTGTTTTGTTAGAATTTATGCATTTTCTTGTATCCTAAGTAGTGATTTGGAGTGAAAATGCATAACTTTTCTAAATCAAGCAACCACCATGAAATTAATGTTAAATCATGAGGTTTAAGCTAATTTTAATTGAATTTTAATTGATTTATAAGCCTCTTGAATTTAGTGATACTTGGAGTGTTGTTTTGGTTTATTATAGGTGAAGAAAAGAAAAGAAAAGGAAAAGCGTGGGTGATGCAATTGCATATTTGTTATATTAGCTAGTTAGTTTAGTTGGTTTTAGCTTAATCTCACTCATTTTCTCTAAATAAACAAGTCCTTTTATGAGTTTTATCTTCATGCATGAGAACACCAAGGAACATGTTGATTCTAGCCAAATTCATGCAAATGATCTAAAGAATACATACATGAATGAGTATGAATGAATCTCATGAAATTTATTGTATGAATTGGTAAGACTTTGAAGCTATTTCCTTTGTTGATGATAGGTGATGAAACAAGGAAGCATGGAAGCAAGAATGATGCAAGCTGGGCAAGAAGAAGAAGTTGGCGTTGCCAACTTGGAGATAGTGGGCGTTGTTCATGATAACGCCAGGCAACCAAGAAGCAAAGTTGGCGTTGCCAACTTGAGAAATGTGGTGCGTTGTTGGAGGCAACGCCAGGATGCCTTGGAAGCAAAGTTGGCGTTGCCAACTTGAGAAATGTGGTGCGTTGTTGGAGGCAACGCCAGGATGCCTTGGAAGCAAAGTTGGCGTTGCCAACTTGAGGAATGTGGTGCGTTGTTGAAGGCAACGCCAGGCAGCCCTGGAGAAGCAAATCTGGGCGTTGCCAACTCTAGAAGGGCGTTGCCAACGCCACACACAAGCAAGCTTGGCCCTGGAGGAAGAGAAGCTGGCGTTGCCAACGCCAGGAACTATAGGCGTTATTCAAGGCAACGCCAAGCAACAAATGGAGCCTTGAAGAGGAGCTCGAGGGCGTTGCCAATGCCAGGAACCATAGGCGTGTCCCTAGGCAACGCCACACAAGCAAACTTGGCCCAGGAAAATGAGATGCACGTTGCCAACGCCAAGTTATGAAGGCGTGTTCCTTGGCAACGTAGCAAGCAATTTTGGTACCAAACGGGAGCTCGAGCACGTTGTTGAGCTAGGAACCATGGGCGTGTTTGGCAACAACGCCAGGAAGGGTGCCAACCATGTTGCCAACGCCAGCTTCTATAGGCGTGTTCAATGGCAACGTGGGAAGCAATGTCTGGAGCTAGGAAAGAGCATCAGCACGTTGCCAACTCAAGAAAGCATTGGCGTGTTTGGCAACAACGCCAGGAAGCTTTGGATGATGAAGAATAGAGGCTGCACGTTGCTAACTTGGAATATAGGGGCGTTATCCACAACAACTCCAACAAGGCAGCCTGACCATGTCCCTTTCAATGGAAGATATCTTGAGCTACAGAGATCCAAATTGAGTCCTTCCAGT
>NC_029777.3:64973370-64974222 GCF_000817695.3 Arachis duranensis
TTTTCATTTTAGTTAGTTAATAAATAGCTAAAAATGCTAAATCTGCACAATGCTTGTTATCCATCACTTAGCTTTAAATTTTTTTTTGTTTCCCATATGCTTAAATAAAAGGGTTTGGTTTGAATTGAAAAGTAAAATATCCAATGTTGCATAAGTATGAATGGAAGTTGGTGGTGGTATATGTGTTTGATTAATGCATAACTCATGAAATAATTGTTGCATAATATCATTCTTATTCAATTGTTAGTTAGCTTGCTGTTATAAAAACTCCTATCAATAATGAAAAAGCCCTTGGTAACAAAAACAGAAAGAAAAGGGAAAGAAAAAGCCAAAATGGCAAGAAAAACAACGAATAAAGGTTGGACACCAATAGCTTGAACCTTAGGACATATGCCTGTGGTGTTCTTGTACTAAGATCTGCTTGGATGAGTAAGTTCTAAGGGGTATTTTGAAACCCGGTCACTTAGATCAACTGATTTGGGATGGCCAATTGAAAATCCACAATAAAGAGCAACTTAGATACAGAACATTTAGTTATCCAAAGAGATGCTGGGCATCAATGATCCTAGGAAGAATTAGTGAGCCATGTGTCTGTGGTGGAAAGATGTTGAGTAAAAGAAAAAAAATAAAGCCAAAGGCTACTACTGCAACATTAGACACCAAACCTAAAAAATAATAAGCTTGTTAAGCATTATAAGCCAAGAAAAGTTAGCAAGGGAGGAATCAAAAAGTGAGTCTTATAACAGCATGTTTAGCAAACCTTTGATGCAAAATGTATATCATGTAACAAGAACAATAACTTGAGTTGTCATTGTCTGCATAAATGCCCCATAGATCAAGTTCTGCTATCTA
>NC_029777.3:64974354-64974623 GCF_000817695.3 Arachis duranensis
TACCCATTTTCAAGCTAATTTCACTTGTTTTGTTAGCATTTATGCACTTTCTTGCATCCTAAGTAAGTGATTTGGAGTGAAAATGCATAACTTTTCTAAATCAAGCAACCACCATGAAATTAATGTTAAATCATGAGATTTAAGCTAATTTTAATTGAATTTTAATTGATTTATAAACCTCTTGAATTTAGTGATACTTGGAGTGGTTGTTTTGGTTTATTGTAGGTGAAGAAAAGAAAAGAAAAGGAAAAGCGTGGCCTAAGAAGTGT
>NC_029777.3:64974937-64979670 GCF_000817695.3 Arachis duranensis
CTTTCCTGCCCTGCCCTTGGCACGGGCAGGGCAGCCTCTGACGCACCATGGCCGCACCAGACTCGCACCTACTCGCACATGGCCGCACCAAATCCACGCACCAAGCTTCATTTTTCTGCCCTGCCCTCCACAAGGGCAGGGCAGCCTCCTGGGAGTGAATCTCATGGGCCGAAAATTTAAATTAAATTCCCATTTTAATTCATTTCTTCACCAATTCAAAAGCCCATCCAAATCCCATTATCCAAGAATAGAAAGTGTATAAATAGTAGTTAGTTTGATGTAATTAGGACCTTTACTTTGAGCTTTGAATTCTTACTTTTATTTTGGAGCTTTTGAATTTCATTTTCTTTGAGCTTTCTTGAGAGGCTTGTCCGAGCACTAAGAGGATCAAGGGAGAATTGATTGATCTCCTTCCTCATTTCCCTTGGGCAATTCTACTCTTCTGTTTCTGAGTTTTGGGTGTGTGAAATTGGGGAAATTCTGTCCCAATTCCCATTCAAGCTCTTTGCACCTTGTTTTCTGCATAATTCAATTTCAATTCTGTTCTTCTATTACTTCTTCTTTAATTTTCTGTCAATTGCTTAGTTACTTCAGATCTGGGAAGGAAATTGGGTTTTAGGCTCTGCTACCTAAGCCCTTGGGATCCTGAGATCATAATTCACTCTTGGTTCTTCTGTGAACCTTTACTGCATTTTACTTTCTTTCTGTTTGAATGTTATTTGCTTCTGATTTACTTTCTGCTCAAGCATTTGCTGCAATTTACTTCTTCTTTGTTTAGATCCTGCAATCCCATTCCTCAATCCCCTTTTATATTTAAGCCATTTATCTTTCTTGCCATTTAAGTTACTGCAATTTAAGTTTCTTGCACTCTAAGTTTCAGTCATTTACTTTCTTGCTCTTTAAGATTCTGCAAATTTACAATTCTGTTCTCTAATTTACTGCACTTCTCCCTTCCCCCTTTACATTTACTGTCATTTACTTCCTGTTAAACACAAATCACTCAACCAATACTTGATTCGCTTGACTAAATCACCCACTAAACTAAAATTGCTCAATCCTTCAATCCCTGTGGGATCGACCTCACTCATGTGAGTTATTATTACTTGATGCGACCCGGTACACTTGCCGGTGAGTTTTGTGTTGGATCGTTTTCCACACATCAAGTTGTTAAAGAATTAAAGTAAGTTAATGAATTTTTAAAGTTGTAGCTTGTGGTTGGAATGGTGAATATTGGAGTGATTGTATGGATTTTATAGAATGGTATGAGCATTAATGTGCCAGTGGTTGGTGATAATGAAAAGGGGCTTGATATGTTGTATATGAGCAAGTTTTGTGGACGTTGATGTGTGAATTTGGTGAAAAATGGGGTTTGGCATGTTTTGGTAAAAAGTGGTTTTTGATGAACTTTGGTTGTCCATAACTTACTCTTCAAATTTCGAATGGAATTGCGGTTTGTTTCAAATGAAAGATGGTTTTGCAAGCTTTTGAACAATATAAATTTTGTGAAAAACGGAATTTTGTAGAGAAAGTTATAGACGACGGAAGTTTGGTGTGGAAACTATGTATGTAGGTGGCTAAAATCCTGGTTTTGCAGCTTTCTGGGCAATCTATTATTTTTTTGAAAATGTACATCCACGCGTACGGGTGGTCCACACGCACACGTGGCATGGCTTTTCAAACTGCGCGTGTGCGAGTAGCCCATGCGCGCGCGATGAGCCAACATGCATGACCATGCGTACGCGTGACATGCTGTTCTCACTTACGCATACGCATGGTAACGGAATGCGCGCGCGTGCTACCTTTTCACACTACCATGCGAATGCGTGGCCCCTGCTTGCTGCAAAACTGGATTATTGTGTTTAAAACTAGATTTTCACTTCTAAACCCTTAGTTTCATCCTTTTAAATATAAAATAGAGTACTAAGTCCAGTAGCTAGGTGAAGCTAGGAAAATAGGGTAACTTGGGAATGAAGAAAAGGGAAAACATGAGGATTTATATGAACAAGAGATGGATATTAAAAGAAGTTATGATGCCATGGCTTGATAAATGATTAAATAATGATTATCAAGATGAATTGGCTTATGAATGATTTTATATGAGATTCAGGCTTCCCTGGGTAACAGAACCATGGCTTGCCACCACGTGTTCCAGGTAAAATCTTGATACTCTGTTGACCCTACGTCGTAAAGGTGACCGGGCACGTATAAATTCCCGGGTATGGATAACCTCCATTGAGTGATATATGAATGAATGATTAAATGATGAATTTATGTGAAATCTATGCATAGACTCGTGGGGATGCGCGACGAGGGGCAGTCTAAGATTTCGGACTTGTCGGGTTGGCTGGACCGATAAATGAGCCTTATCAGCCATAGGACAAGCATGCATCATATGCATCTTGTTTGTTTGTCTGCTGTGCATTATTTGGGATTGCATAACTGAACATATATCCTGCTAATTGTTATACTTGTTATTTGCACTATCTGTTTCCTACTTGTGTGTGAATTTGTTTGGTAGTTTGTCTCTGCTGAATCATGGATGATGGAGGAGCGGAGGAAGAGTGGAATGGTTTGGTGTTTATGTTAGGTTTAAAAGTGAGTAAGTTTAGGAATGCTTAGATCACCTACCCCTTTTTATGGCTTCTGCTTAGAAATTAAGTTCTATAATTGTATGATGGAGTTCTAGGATTGCCTCTGGCATTCCCAGGACCTTATTTATTATACACGTGGCACCTTTACCATACTGAGAACCTCTGATTTTCACCCCATACTATGTTGTTATTTTCAAATGCAGGTCAAGAGGCTCCTCGCTAGGTGTCTGGATTCTTGAAGCGGAGTAGTCCCTGGGACATTTTGGGTTTCTGTTTGTATATATATATATATGTACTTGAGCACTTAGTTTCTCTCCAAGTAATTAGACTATTTTATTCCTCAAAGAGGTTATCTGGGATACTTATGTATATATATGTAAATATTCTCCGGCCAGCCTTGGCTTCACAGGCTGAGTCAAGAGCTAGTTTTACTGTATTCTTGACTCTCTTTTCGTTCTTTCGTTCATTTATATCTTGAACCTTTTGGTTACTTAGCACACAAGTAATTCTATTCCCTGAGCGTTGCACTTTTTATTTTGTGAATTTTGTTTACTCATTTTCAAGGCTCCTAGTATATTATCTCTTTTCACTATTATATGTAAATTTTTTCTGATTAGAGGTCTGTAACACCACACTACCTCTGTTCAATGACTTAAGCGTAAAACTCTGTGTAGTAGGGTGTTACATTATGGTATCAGAGCAGTTTGTTTCTATAGAGCCTAAGGACAAACTGATTGTACTTCTGTGCATTCTCTGTGAATGTTTCTATGTGCTATTAGGATATCTAACTGATATATGTGGCATAAACGTTCATGAGCATGCATTTGGGACTTAAAGCACTAGACTTGCGATATTGAGACTATTCAACTTGATATCACTTGCTTGGTGCGTATAGGGACCAGATATTGACTCACGTGGACGCGGGCGAGGTAGAGAAAGATAGGCAATGTTATGCCTGAAGCGTCAGTGAATAATCCTAACCCTGTAGACTTCATAGCTGCCTTAGGGAATATGGCCACAGCAATGCAAGCGACAGCCGAAGCCCTGGGAAACCAAATAAATAATGGGAATAATGGCAATAATGGCTATAATGGTTCTATGACGCTTTTATACTTCCTGAAGGTTCATCCTCCGACCTTCAGAGAAACCTTGAACCCTATCGATGCGGATAACTAGATATAAGCCATTGAGCGAGCATTACAGGCTTAGCAGGTGCCTGATGAGCAGTGGGTTGAGTTTGAGACCTATCAGATGCAAGGAGAGGCTCAGCATTGGTAGCAGGGCATGAGGCGTATTCTACAGCCTGATGGGGTTGTAATCTCTTGGGAGTTATTCCGAGAAGAATTCTATAAGAAATACTTTTCCAGCTCAGTTAGAAATGGCAAGGAACTTAAACTGCTTCAGCTGAAATTGGGCCAGATGACCATTACTGAGTACACTAGCAGATTTGAGGAACTGTGCCATTTTTCATGCATTTGCTAGGGAGCTCTGGTGCACGAAATTGCAATCACACCTTTGCAATTCCGCACAATTAACCAGCAAGTGCACTGGGTCGTCCAAGTAATACCTTACCTGAGTAAGGGTCGATCCCACGGAGATTGTCGGCTTGAAGCAAGCTATGGTTATCTTGTAACTCTTAGTCAGGATATCAATAATTATCAAGTTTAATTGTGAAAAGTATAAGAACATGAAATAAGTACTTGTTTTGCAGTAATGGAGAACAGGTTGAGGTTTTGGAGATGCTCTATCTTCTGAATCTCTGCTTTCCTACTGTCTTCTTCTTCAAGCACGCAAAACTCCTTCCATGGCAAGCTGTATGTAGGGTTTCACTGTTGTCAATGGCTACCTCCCATCCTCTCAGTGAAAATGTTCAACGCGCTCTGTCACAGCACGGCTAATCATCTGTCGGTTCTCAATCAGGTTGGAATAGAATCCAGTGATTCTTTTGCGTCTGTCACTAATGCCCAGCCTTCAGGAGTTTGAAGCTCGTCACAGTCATTCAATCCTTGGATCCTACTCAGAATACCACAGACAAGGTTTAGACCTTTCGGATCCTCTTGAATGCCACCATCAATTCTAGCTTATACCACAAAGATTCTGATTAAGGAATCCAAGAGATATCTACTCAATCTAAGGTAGAAC
>NC_029777.3:64980391-64983415 GCF_000817695.3 Arachis duranensis
TACTATAGACTCCAAAATATCAATGAAACTTAGCTCCAATTAGATGAGCGGGACTAGTAGCTTTTTGCTTCTGAACAGTTTTGGCATCTCACTTTATCCTTTGAAGTTTAGAATGATTGGTATCTATAGGAACTCAGAATTCAGATAGTGTTATTGATTCTCCTAGTTAAGTATGATGATTCTTGAACATAGCTACTTTATGAGTCTTGGCTGTGGCCCAAAGCACTCTGTCTTCCAGTATTACCACTGGATATACATGCCACAGACACATAACTGGGTGAACCTTTTTAGATTGTGACTCAGCTTTGCTAGAGTCCCCAATTAGAGGTATCCAGGATTCTTAAGCACACTCTTTTTGCCTTGGATCACTTTTTATTTCTACCCTTGCCTTTTGGTTTAAAGGGCTATTGACTTTTTCTGCTTGCTTTTTCTTCTTCTCTTTTTTTTTTTGCTTTTTCTTGCTTCAAGAATCAATTTGATGAATTTTTAGATCCTCAATAACATTTCTCCTTTTCCATCATTCTTTCAAGAGCCAACAAATTTAACATTCTTTAAACAACAAATTCTAAAGACATATGCACTATTCAAGCATTCATTCAGAAAACAAAAAGTATTGTCACCTCATCAAACTAATTCAACTAGTTTCAGAGATAAATTCAAAATCCTATACTTCTTGTTCTTTTGTAATAAAAATATTTTTCATTTAAGAAAGGTGATGGATTCATAGGACATTCATAGCTTTAAGGCATAGACACTAAGATACTAATGATCATGTAATAAGACACAAACATAGATAAACATAAGCATAAAATTCGAAAAACAGAAAATAAAGAACAAGGAGATTAAAGAACGGGTCCACCTTAGTGATGGCGGCTTGTTCTTCCTCTTGAAGATCTTATGGAGTGCTTGAGCTCCTCAATGTCTCTTCCTTGCCTTTGTTGCTCCTCTCTCATGATTCTTTGATCTTCTTTAATTTTATGGAGGAGGATGGAATGTTCTTGGTGCTCCACCCTTAGTTGTCCCATGTTGGAACTCAATTCTCCTAGGGAGATGTTGATTTGCTCCCAATAGTTTTGTGGAGGAAAGTGCATCCCTTGAGATGAATCTCTCCATCTCCCATGGCTCGGAGGTGGAAGCTTTTGCCTTCCCTTTCCTCTTTCTAGAGGTTTCTCCGGCCTTAGGTGCCATAAATGGTTATGGAAAAACAAAAAGCAACGCTTTTACCACACAAAACTTAGAAGGTTTGCTCGTCCTCGAGCAAAAGAAGAAAGAAGAGAGAGAGTGGTGGGGTAGGTGGGGATCCTGTGGGGTCCACAGATCCTGAGGTGTCAAGGATATTTCATCCTTGCACCAAGTGGCGAGCAAAAATGCTCCTTCTGCCAATCCCGGCGTTAAACGCCGGGCTGGTGCCCATTTCTGGCGTTTAACGCCAGCTTGGTGCCCATTCCTGGCGTTTAACGCCAGTCTGGTGCCCCTTTCTGGCGTTAAACGCCCAGAATGGTGCCAGATTGGGCGTTAAACGCCCATTTGCTGCCTTTACTGGCGTTTAAACGCCAGCAAGTTTTCCTCCAGGGTGTGCTATTTTTTTTTCTATTTCTCATTCTGTTTCTGCTTTTTCAATTGATTTTGTGACTTCCTATGATCATCAACCTATAGAAAACATAAAATAACAAAGGAAAATAATAAATATAACATTGGGTTGCCTCCCAACAAGCGCTTCTTTAATGTCAGTAGCTTGACAGTGGGCTTTCATGGAGCTTCACAGATGTTCAGAGCAATGTTGGAACCTCCCAACACCAAACTTAGAGTTTGAATGTGGGGGTTCAACACCAAACTTAGAAGTTGGTTGTGGCCTCCCAACACCAAACTTAGAGTTTGTCTGTGGGGGCTCTGTTTGACTCTGTTTTGAGAGAAGCTCTTCATGCTTCCTCTCCATGGTTATAGAAGGAGAACCTTGAGTCTTATAGTTTGCACTGTCTGCAAGCCACGGAGCTTCCTGAATAGCAAACAATTGCTCATCCGGAAAGGTTTCAGAGATCTCAGTAGGAGGGAGGGATGCTCCTGCTACTGGTTCTATCCGGGACAGGTGATCAGCTACTTGATTTTCTGTCCCTTTTCTGTCTCTTATTTCTATGTCAAACTCTTGCAGAAGCAACACCCATCTTATGAGCCTGGGTTTTGAATCCTGCTTTGTGAGTAGATATTTAAGAGCAGCATGGTCAGTGTACACAATCACTTTTGATCCTACTAAATAAGATCTGAACTTGTCAATGGTATAAACCACTGCAAGTAACTCCTTTTCTGTGGTTGTGTAGTTCTTCTGTGCATCATTTAGAATACGGCTGCCGTAATAAATGACGTGCAGAGGCTTACCATGCCTTTGTCCCAATACTGCACCAATGACATGGTCACTGGCATCACACATTAGTTCAAATGGTAATGTTCAGTCTGGTGCAGAGATAACTGGTGCTGTGACCAGCTTAGCTTTCAGAGTCTCAAACGCCTGCAGACACTCATTATCAAAGATAAATGGAGTGTCAGCAGCTAGCAGATTACTCAGAGGTTTGGCAATTTTTGAAAAATCCTTTATAAACCTTCTGAAGAATCCTGCATGCACCAGAAAGCTTCTGATTGCCTTAACATTGGCAGGTGGTGGTAATTTTTCAATTACCTCCACCTTAGCTTGATCCACCTCTATTCCTTTGTTCAAAATTTTATGCCCAAGGACAATTCCTTCAGTCACCATGAAGTGACATTTTTCCCAGTTTAAAACTAGATTGGTCTCTTGGCATCTTTTCAGAACAAGTGCTAGATGGTTAAGGCAGGAGCTGAATGAGTCTCCAAATACTGAGAAGTCATCCATGAAGACTTCCAGGAACTTCTCTACCATATCAGAGAAGATAGAGAGCATGCACCTCTGAAAGGTTGCAGGTGCTTTGCACAGACCAAAAGGCATCCTTCTGTAGGCAAATACTCCAGAAGGACATGTGAATGCTGTTTTCTCTTGGTCCTGAGGATCTACTG
>NC_029777.3:64983531-64988192 GCF_000817695.3 Arachis duranensis
CTTCTGTAGTCAATACACATGCGCCACCCTGTAACTGTTCTTGTAGGAACTAGTTCATTCTTTTCATTATGAACTACTGTCATGCCTCCCTTCTTGGGGACAACGTGGACAGGGCTCACCCAGGGGCTATCTGAAATAGGATAAATAATCCCAGTCTCTAGTAACTTAGTGACCTCTTTCTGCACCACCTCCTTCATGGTTGGATTTAGCCGCCTCTGTGGTTGAACCACTGGCTTAGCATCATCCTCCAATAGGATCTTGTGCATGCATCTTGCTGGGCTAATGCCCTTAAGATCACTTATGGACTACCCAAGAGCTGTCTTGTGTGTCCTTAGCACTTGAATTAGTGCTTCCTCTTCCTGTGGATTTAAAGCAGAGCTTATGATCACTGGAAAAGTGTCACCCTCTCCCAGAAATGCATATTTCAGGGATGGTGGTAGTGGTTGAGCTTGTGTTTAGGAGGTTTCTCCTCTTCCTGAGGAATTTTCAGAGGTTCTTTTATTTCCTTTAGTTCCTCCAGATCAGGCTGAACATCTTTAAAGATGTCCTCTAGCTCTGATTCGAGACTTTCAGTCATATTGACCTCCTCCACCAAAGAGTCAATAATATCAGCACTCATGCAGTCATTTGATGTGTATGGATGCTGCATAGCTTTGACAACATTCAACTTGAACTCATCCTCATTGACTCTCAGGGTTAATTCCCCTTTTTGGACGTTAATGAGGGTTCGTCCAGTTGCTAGGAAAGGTCTTCCTAGAATGAGAGTTGCACTCTTGTGCTGCTCCATTTCCAGCACTACAAAGTCAGTGGGAAAGGCAAATGGCCCAACCTTGACAATCATGTCCTCAATTATGCCTGATGGATATTTAATAGAGCCATCAGCAAGTTGGAGGCATATTCGGGTTGGTTTGACTTCTTCAGTCAAGCCAAGCTTTCTGATAGTGGATGCAGGTATTAGGTTGATACTTGCCCCAAGATCACATAGAGCTTTCTTGGTACAAGTACCCTATAATGTGCATGGTATCATAAAGCTTCCAGGGTCTTTAAGCTTCTTTGGTAAGCTTTTCAGAATGACTGCACTGCATTCTTTAGTGAGAAACACTTTTTCAGTTTCTCTCCAATCATTGTTTATAACTTAAGATCTCTTTCATGAACTTAGCATAAGAAGGTATTTGCTCAAGTGCCTTTGCAAACAGAATCTTTATTTCAAGAGTCCTTAGATAGTCTGCAAAGCGGGCAAATTGTTTATCCTGTTCCGCTTGGCGGAGTTTCTGAGGATAAGGCATCTTGGCTTTATATTCTTCAACCCTAGTTGCTGTAGGTTTATTCCCTACAGAGGTGGTTGAAGAAGCCTTTTTAGAGGGGTTACTATCAGCACTCTCAGGTGTCTGATTCCTCATTGGCGTTTGAACGCCAAGATTGGGTGAGGAATGGGCATTTAACGCCAACTTTTCCCCCCTTTCTGGCGTTTGAACGCCAGAATTGGGCAAGAAATGGGCGTTTAACGCCAACTTTTCCCCCCTTTCTAGCGTTTGAACGCCAGGAGTGTTCCTCTCTGGGCTCTTACTGTCCTCAGAGGGATTTTGGACAGTGGTCTGGTTATCCTTTGTCACTTGATCCTTTCTTGGCTTTTTGCCACTTTGAGCAGTGTTATTTAATGTCTTTCCACTCCTCAGTTGAACTGCTTGGCATTCTTCTGTTATCTGTTTAGATAACTGCTATTTTGTTTGATTCAACTGTGATTCTATGTTCTTGTTAGCAATTTTAGTTTCTTGGAGCATCTCTTTAAATTCTGCTAACTGTTTTGTCATCAGGTGTAATTGCTGATTAAGCTCAACAATCTGTTCTTGAGGATTAGGATCAGTGGCTACTGCCATAGCTTTTTCTTTTATAGAGGACTCATTGCTAGAGTACAAATGTTAATTTCTAGCAACAATATCTATGAATTCTTGAGCCTCTTCAATCGTTTTCCTCATGTGTATAGATCCACCACCTGAGTGGTCTAAAGACATCTGAGCTTTTTCTGTAAGCCCATAGTAGAAGATGTCTAACTGTACCAACTCTGAAAATATTTCAGAGGGGCATTTCCTTAGCATACCTCTATACCTCTCCCAGGCATTATAAAGGGATTCATTATCCTATTATTTAAAGCCTTGGATGTCCAGCCTTAGCTGTGTCATCCTTCTTGGAGGGTAAAATTGATTCAGGAATTTGTCTGATAACTGTCTCCATGTTTTTATGCTTGCGGTGGGTTGGTTATTCAACCACTTCTTAGCTTGATCTTTTACTGCAAATGGAAATAGTAATAATCTGTAGACATCCTGATCCACCTCTTTATCACGTACTGTGTCTGCAATTTGTAAAAACTGTGCCAGAAACTCAGTAGGTTCTTCCTGTGGAAGACCGAAATACTGGCAATTTTGCTGCACCATGATAATGAGTTGAGGATTTAGCTCAAAGCTGCTTGCTTTAATGGGAGGTATACAGATGCTACTCCCATATGCAGCTGTAATGGGGTTAGCATATGACCCCAGAGTCCTTCTGGACTGCTCAATTCCACTTAGGTCCATGATGGAGAAAGGGAAATGATATGGATTCACAGGTAAAGTAAATTTTTTTTAATTAAAAGTGACCGAAAATAATGAAATAAAATAAATGGAAAAGAAAATAAAGTAAAATTTCGAAAACTAAAAGAAAATAAAATCAAAGCAAATTGAAAACTAAATTAATTAATCAATTAAAAAGATATGATTGAAAATTATTTTGAAAAAGATATGATTGAGAAGATATGATTGCAAATAAAAAAAAATGATTGAAAAGATATGATTGAAGAAATTAAAAAGATTTGATTTTTGAAAAAGATTTGAAAAGATCAATTTTTGAAATTAGAATTTTGACTTGACTAAAAAAAAAGATATGATTTTGAAAATCTTTGACTAAATTAATGCAAAATTTTGAAAATTATGAGTAAAATAAGTAAAGACTATTTTTTTTTATTTTTAAAATTTAATGAGGAAAGAAAAAAACAACAAAAAGACACTAAACTTAGAAATTTTAGATCAAAACAAAGAGAACAAAAAACAGAACTTTGAATGTCAAGATGAACACCAAGAACACTTTGAAGATCAAGAAGAACACCAAGAAAATTTTTTTTTTAAATGAATAAAAGCACAAAAGACACCAAACTTAAAATTTTTAGAAAATCAAACACAAATTTTCGAAAATTTAAAAGAAAATACAAAGAAGACACCAAACTTAAAATATGAAATTGAACTCAAATAAAAGACTCTAAACCAACAAAAATAAAATATTCCTAATCTAAGCAATAAGATAAACCGTCAGTTGTCCAAACTCAAACAATCCCCGGCAACGGCGCCAAAAACTTGGTGCACGAAATTGCAATCACACCTTTGCAATTCCGCACAACTAACCAGCAAGTGCACTGGGTTGTCCAAGTAATACCTTACGTGAGTAAAGGTCGATCCCATGGAGATTATCGGCTTGAAGCAAGCTATGGTTATCTTGTAACTCTTAGTTAGGATATCAATAATTATCAAGTTTAATTGTGAAAAGTATAAGAACATGAAATAAGTACTTGTTTTGCAGTAGTGGAGAACAGGTTGAGGTTTTGGAGATGCTCTATCTTCTGAATCTCTGCTTTCCTACTGTCTTCTTCTTCAAGCATGCAAAACTCCTTCCATGGCAAGCTGTATGTAGGGTTTCACCGTTGTCAATGGCTACCTCCCATCCTCTCAGTAAAAATGTTCAACGCGCTCTGTCACAGCACGGCTAATCATCTGTCGGTTCTCAATCAGGTTGGAATAGAATCCAGTGATTCTTTTGCGTCTGTCACTAACACCCAGCCTTCAGGAGTTTGGAGCTTGTTGATGAGCAGATAATTTATACGCTTTTTGGCATTGTTTTTAGATAGTTTTTAGTAAGTTTGAGCTACTTTTAGGGATGTTTTCATTAGTTTTTATGTTAAATTCACATTTCTGGACTTTACTATAAGTTTGTGTGTTTTTCTGTGATTTCAGGTAAATTCTGGCTGAAATTGAGGGACTTGAGCAAAACTCTGAAAAAGGCTGACAAAAGGACTGCTGATGCTGTTGGAATCTGACCTCCCTACACTCGAAATGGATTTTCTGGTGCTACAGAACTCCAATTGGCGCGCTCTCAACGGCGTTGGAAAGTAGACATCCAGAGCTTTCCAGCAATATATAATAGTCCATACTTCATTCGGAAATTGACGACGTAACTTGGCGTTGAAAGCCAAGTTCATGCTGCTGTCTGGAGTTAAACGCCAGAAAAACGTCATGATCCGGAGTTGAACGCCCAAAACACGTCATAACTCAAAGTTTAACGCCAAGAAATGCCTTAGCTCATGGAATGATCAAGCTCAGCCCAAGCATACACCAAGTGGGCCCCGGAAGTGGATTTATGCATCAATTACTTACTCATGTAAACCCTAGTAGCTAGTCTAGTATATATAGGACATTTATCTATTGTATTAGACATCTTTGATCTCATCTTTGATCTCAGTTTTGTTTTATTCTTCATCTTAGGGGATCATTGATCACGTTAGAGAGGGCTGGTCATTCGGCCATGCCTGAACTCTTTGCTTATGTATTTTCAACGGTGGAGTTTCTGCACACCATAGA
>NC_029777.3:64988284-64988652 GCF_000817695.3 Arachis duranensis
ACCTGATTGAGAACCGACAGATGATTAGCCGTGCTGTGACAGAGCATAGGATCATTTTCCCGAGAGGATTGAAAGTAGCCACCGCTGATGGTGAAGCCCTACATACAGCTTGCCATGGAAAGGAGTAGGAAGGATTGGATGACTGTAATAGGAAAGTAGAGATTCAAGAGGAGCACAGCATCTCCAGACACTTATCTGAAATTCTCACTATTGATTTACATAAGTATTTCTATCCCTTTTATTTTCCAATTATTATTAATTTTCGAAAACCCATAAACCAGTTTAATCTGCCTAACTGAGATTTACAAGGTGACCATAGCTTGCTTCATACCAACAATCTCTGCGGGATCGACCCTTACTCACGTAAG
>NC_029777.3:64988905-64989353 GCF_000817695.3 Arachis duranensis
GTTCTTGACAAGTCTTCTTGTTTGATCTTGATGATTTCTTGTTTTGTGTTGTTTGTTGTTTTTCATATGCATTTTGCGTTTGTTAGAGTCCATGCATTAGAGATTTCTAAGTTTGGTGTCTTGCATGTTTTCTTTGCATCAAGAATTTTTCAAAATTATGTTCTTGATGTTCATCATGATCTTCAAAGTGTTCTTGGTGTTCATCTTGACATTCATAGCATTCTTGCATGCATCTTGTGTCTTGATCCAAAATTTTCATGTTTTGGGTCATTTTTGTGTTTTTCTTTAAAAAAAAAATTTCAAAAATAAAAAATATATCTTTTCCTTATTTCCCTCCAAATTTTTGAAACTTTGGGTTGACTTGGCCAAAAAATTTTCAAAATTAGTTGTTTCTTACAAGTCAAGTCAAAATTTCAAATTTTAAAAATCTTATCTTTTCAAAAATCAT
>NC_029777.3:64989514-64990168 GCF_000817695.3 Arachis duranensis
AATGTGATTGATTCAAAAATTTGAAGTTTGTTACTTTCTTGTTAAGAAAGGTTCAATCTTTAAGTTCTAGAATCTTATCTTGTAGTTTCTTATTAGTTAAGTAATTTTAAAAATTAAATCTTTTTCAAAATATCTTTTTCTTAAAAATCTTATCTTATTTTATCTTTTTCAAAATTTGATTTCAAAATATCTTATCTAACCTCCTATCTTCTTATCTTTTTAAATTTTAATTTCAAAATCTTTTTCATTCAACTAACTAACTTTTTGTTTGTTTCTTATCTTTTTCAAAACCAACTAACTTCCTATCCATCTCTAATTTTCAAAAATACTTCTCTCTTTTTCAAAAATTCTTTTTAATTGTTTTAAATTTTAATTTTAATCTTATCTTATCTCTAATTTTCGAAAATTTACTAACCTCTTTTTCAAAAATTATTTTCGAAATTTCTCTTCTCTTCTCTTATTCTATTTAATTAATTAATTACTAACACTTCTCTTCACCTCTCTTCATCTAAGAATCCAAACTTCTTATATCCTTGTATTTGGATTCTTCCCTCCCTTTCTCTGTCTACTAACAGAAAGGAATCTCTATACTGTGACATAGAGGATTCCTCTTTCTTTTCTTGTTTTCTTCTCTTTCATATGAGCAGGAACAGG
>NC_029777.3:64992377-64993087 GCF_000817695.3 Arachis duranensis
CCAGGGTTCTTAAGCACACTCTTTTTGCCTTGGATCACAACTTTATTTCTTTCTTTTTCTTTCTTTTTCTCCTTTTTTTTTTCGAACTTTTTTTTTGAATCACTACTTTTTCTTGCTTCAAGAATCATTTTAATGATTTTTCAGATCCTCAGTAACATGTCTCCTTTTTCATCATTCTTTCAAGAGCCAACATTCATGAACCACAAATTCAAAAGACATATGCACTATTTAAGCATACATTCAGAAAACAAAAGTATTGCCACCTCATCAAAATAATCAAACTGTTATAAAATTCAAAATTCATGCAATTCTTTTCTTTTTCAATTAATAACATTTTTCATTCAAGAAAGGTGATGGATTCATAGGACATTCATAACTTTAAGGCATAGACACTAAGATACTAATGATCACAAGACACAAACATAGACAAACATAAGCACTAAAATTAGAAAAATAGGAAAATAAAGAACAAGGAAATTAAGGAACGGGTCCACCTTAGTGATGGCGGCTCTTTCTTCCTCTTGAAGATCCTATGGAGTGCTTGAGCTCCTTAATGTCTCTTCCATGTCTTTGTTGCTCCTCTCTCATGATTCTTTTTTCTCTTTTAATTTCATGGAGGAGGACGGAATGTTCTTGGTGCTCCACCCTTAGTTGTCCCATGTTGGAACTCAATTCTCCTAGGGAGGTGTTTAGTTGCTCCCAATAGTTTT
>NC_029777.3:64994031-64994988 GCF_000817695.3 Arachis duranensis
AAGAAAGAAGAGAGTAGAAGAAGAAGAAATGAGGAAAAAGGGAATGGCTTTGTGTTTGGTCATGTATGGGTGGGTTTGGGAGGGAGAGTGGTTTAAATTTGAATGGTGAGGTAGGTGGGGTTTTATGAAGGATGGATGTGAGTGGTGAAGAGAAAGATGGGATTTGATAGGTGAAGGGTTTTTGGGGAAAAGGTGTTGAGGTGATTGGTGAATGGGTGAAGAAGAGAGAGAGAGTGGTAGGGTAGGTGGGGATCCTGTGGGGTCCACAGATCCTGAGGTGTCAAGGAAAAGTCATCCTTGCACCAAATGGCAAGCAAAATTGCGTTTTGTGCCAATTCTGGCGTTAAACGCCGGGCTGGTGCCCATTTCTGGCGTTTAACGCCAGCTTCTTGCCCTTTTCTGGCGTTTAATGCCAGTCTGGTGCCCCTTTGTGGCGTTTAACGCCAGTCTGGTGCCCCTTTCTGGCGTTAAACGCCCAGAATGGTGCCAGACTGGGCGTTAAACGCCCAACTGCTAGCCTCACTGGCGTTTAAATGCCAGCAGGTTCTTCCTCCAGGGTGTGCTATTTTTCTTTCTGTTTTTCATTCTGTTTTTGCTTTTTTCATTGATTTTGTGACTTCTCATGATCATCAACCTACAGAAAACATAAAATAACAAAAGAGAATAGATAAAATATAACATTGGGTTGCCTCCCAACAAGCGCTTCTTTAGTGTCAGTAGCTTGACAGAGGACTCTCATGGAGCCTCACAGGTGCTCAGAGCAATGTTGGAACCTCCCAACACCAAACTTAGAGTTTGAATGTGGGGGTTCAACACCAAACTTAGAGTTTGGTTATGGCCTCCCAACACCAAACTTAGAGTTTGACTGTGGGGGCTCTGTTTGGCTTTGTTTTGAGAGAAGCTCTTCATGCTTCCTCTCCATGATGATAGAGGGATATCCTTGAGCCTTAAACACAA
>NC_029777.3:64995395-64995740 GCF_000817695.3 Arachis duranensis
TCTAGTGAGATTTTTGCAGCTTGCACCTCAAAGATCCCTAACTTCTCCATTACAGAGAGAGGCATGAGGTTTACACTTGACCCTAAGTCACACAAGGCCTTCTTGAAGGTCATGGTGCCTATGGTACAAGGTATTGAAAACTTCCCAGGATCATGTCTCTTTTGAGGCAGTTTCTGCCTAGACAAGTCATCCAGTTCTTTGGTGAGCAAAGGGGATTCATCCTCCCAAGTCTCATTTCCAAATAACTTGTCATTCAGCTTCATGATTGCTCCAAGGTATTTAGCAACTTGCTCTTCAGTGACATACTCATCCTCTTCAGAGGAAGAATACTCATCAGAGCTCATG
>NC_029777.3:64995799-64996441 GCF_000817695.3 Arachis duranensis
TATGGTCTCATTTTGAGCCTCAGATTCCCATGGTTCCTCATTTGGGAACTCATTGGAGGCCAGTGGACGTCTATTGAGGTCCTCCTCAGTGGCGTTCACTGCCTCTTCTTCCTCCCAAAATTTGGCCATGTTGATGGCTTTGCACTCTCCTTTTGGATTTTCTTCTGTATTGCTTGGAAGAGTACTAGGAGGGAGTTCAATAATTTTCTTGCTCAGCTGACCCACTTGTGCCTCCAAGTTTCTAATGGAGGACCTTGTTTCAGTCATGAAACCTTGAGTGGTTTTGATTAGATCAGAGACCATGGTTGCTAAGTCAGATGTATTCTGCTTAGGACTCTCTGTCTGTTGCTGAGAAGATGATGGAAAAGGCTTGCTATTGCTAAACCTGTTTCTTCCACCATTATTATTGTTGAAACCTTGTTGAGGTCTCTGTTGATCCTTCCGTGAGAGATTTGGATGATTTTTCCATGAAGAATTATAGGTGTTCCCATAGGGTTCTCCCATGTAATTCACCTCTTCTATTGAAGGGTCCTCAGGATCATAAACTTCTTCCTCAGATGAAGCTTCTTTAGTACTGCTTGGTGCATTTTGCATTCTAGATAGACTTTGAGAAATCATATTGACTTGTTGAGTCAATATTTT
>NC_029777.3:64996997-64997272 GCF_000817695.3 Arachis duranensis
TCCAATGGCAGGGATAGAGATGCTTCTCCCATAAAAGTTGGGAGTAGGTGCAGTAAAGTCACCCAGCACCTTCCTTGCATTTGTTGGCATTGTTGTTGTTTTCGGCTGCCATAGGTTCTTCTTCTTTGAAGATTTCTGTTAGGTCCTCTACAGAGAGTTGTGCTTTGGCTTCTCTTAGCTTTCTTTTCAAGGTTCTTTCAGGTTCAGGATCAGCCTCAACAAGAATGCTTTTGTCCTTGCTCCTGCTCATAAGAAAGAGAAGGGAACAAGAAAAT
>NC_029777.3:65000799-65001670 GCF_000817695.3 Arachis duranensis
CTAGACTCCTGGGATAAGCTGGTCACTGCCTTCTTAGATAAATTCTTTCCTCCTCAAAAGCTGAGCAAGCTGAGAGTGGATATTCAAACCTTCAAACAAAAAGATGGTGAATGCCTCTATGAAGCTTGGGAAAGATACAAGCAGCTGACCAAAAGATGTCCATCTGACATGTTTTCAGAATGGACCCTATTAGATATATTCTATTATGGTCTCTCTGAATTTTCGAAAATGTCATTGGACCATTCTGCAGGTGAATCTATTCACCTGAAGAAAACGCCTGAAGAGGCTCAAGAACTCATTGACATGGTTGCAAACAACCAATTCATGTATACCTCTGACAGGAATTCCGTGAATAATGGGATACCTCAGAAGAAAGGAGTTCTTGAAATTGATGCTCTGAATGCCATCTTGGCTCAGAATAAAGTGTTGACTCAACAGGTCAACATGATCTCTCAAAATCTGAATAGATTGCAACATGCATCCAACAGTACTAGAGAGGCAGCTTCTGAAGAAGCTTATGATCCTGAGAACCCTGCCATGGCAGAGGTTAATTACATGGGTGAACCATATGGAAACACCTATAATCTATCATGAAGAAATCATCCAAATTTCTCCTGGAAGGATCAACAAAAGCCTCAACAAGGCTTTAACAATGGTGGACGCAATAGGCTGAGCAATAGCAAGCCATATCCATCATCTTCTCAGCAACAAACAGAGAATTCAGAACAAAACACTTCTAATTTAGCCAATATAGTCTCTGATCTGTCAAAGGCCACTTTCAATTTCATGAATGAAACAAGATCCTACATTAGAAATTTGGAGGCACAAGTGGGCCAGCTGAGTAAGAAAGTAATTGAAACTCCTCCCAGTA
>NC_029777.3:65005300-65005651 GCF_000817695.3 Arachis duranensis
CAAAAGAACAAGAAGTACATGAATTTCGAATTTATCCTTGAATTTAATTTAATTATATTGATGTGGTGACAATACTTTTTATTTTCTAAATGAATGATTGAACAGTGCATATGTCTTTTAATCTTGTTGTTTATGATTGTTAAAAATTGTTGGCTCTTGAAAGAATGATGAACAAAGAGAAATGTTATTGATGATCTGAAAAAAATCATGAAATTGATTCTTGAAGCAAGAAAAAGCAGTGAAAAAGAAAGCTTGTGCGAAAAAAAAAAATTTGGCGAAAAAAAAATAGAAAGAAAAAGAAAAAGCAAGCAGAAAAAGCCAATAGCCCTTAAAACCAAAAGGCAAGGGTAA
>NC_029777.3:65005825-65006237 GCF_000817695.3 Arachis duranensis
AGTCACAATCTGAAAAGGTTCACCCAGTTATGTGTCTGTGGTATTTGTGTATCCGGTGGTAATACTGGAAGACAAAGTGCTTAGGGCCACGGCCAAGACTCATAAGTAGCTGTGTTCAAAAATCAACATGCTTAACTAGGAAAGTCAATAACACTATCCGAAATTCTAAGTTCCCAGAGACGCCAATCACTCTGAACTTCAAAGGAAAAAGTGAGATGCCAAAACTGTTCAGAGGCAAAAAGCTACAAGTCCCGCTCATCTAATTATAATTAATATTCATTGATAATTCGAAATTTATAGTATATTCTATTCTTTTATCCTATTTGATTTTAAGTTGCTTGGGAACAAGCAACAATTTAAGTTTGGTGTTGTGATGAGCGGATAATTTATACGCTTTTTGGCATTGTTTTTA
>NC_029777.3:65006321-65006974 GCF_000817695.3 Arachis duranensis
TTTTCGGGATGTTTTCATTAGTTTTTATGTTAAATTCATATTTCTGGACTTTACTATGAGTTTGTGTGTTTTTCTGTGATTTCAGGTAATTTCTGGTTGAAATTGAGGGACTTGAGCAAAACTCTGCAAAAGGCTGACAAAGGACTGCTGATGCTGTTGGAATCTGACCTTCCTGCACTCGAAATGGATTTTCTGGAGTTACAGAACTTCAAATGGGGCGCTCTCAACGGCGTTGGAAAGTAGACATCCAGAGCTTTCCAGCAATATATAATAGTTCATACTTCATTCGGAAATTGACGACGTAACTTGGCGTTGAACGCCAAGTACATGCTACTGTCTGGAGTTAAACGCCAGAAAAACGTCATGATCCGGAGTTGAACGCCCAAAACACGTCATAACTTGGAGTTCAACTCCAAGAAAAGCCTCATCTCGTGGATAGATCAAGCTCAGCCCAAGCATACACCAAGTGGGCCCCGGAAGTGGATTTATGCATCAATTACTTACTTATGTAAACCCTAGTAGCTAGTCTAGTATAAATAGGATAAGTTACTATTGTATTAGACATCTTTTGACAGTTTAATCTCTTGACTTTGTAGGCTTTGATCATTCGGTCTCTTGATCATTCAGGGGGCTGGCCATTCGGCCATGCCTGA
>NC_029777.3:65007216-65023479 GCF_000817695.3 Arachis duranensis
AACCTGATTGAGAACCGACAGATGATTAGCCGTGCTGTGACAGAGCATTTGGAACGTTTTCACTAAGAGGATGGGATGTAGCCATTGACAACGGTGATGCCCTACATACAGCTTGCCATGGAAAGGAGTAGGAAGAATTGGATGACTGTAATAGGAAAGTAGAGATTCAAGAGGAGCACAGCATCTCCATACACTTATCTGAAATTATCACTATTGATTTACATAAGTATTTCTATCCCTTTTATTTTCCAATTATTATTAATTTTCGAAAACCCATAAACCAGTTTAATCTGCCTAACTGAGATTTACAAGGTGACCATAGCTTGCTTCATACCAACAATCTCTGTTGGATCGACCCTTACTCACGTAAGGTTTATTACTTGGACGACCCAGTACACTTGCTGGTTAGTTGAACGGAGTTGTGAACTATGGTATTGGCATCATGTTTTTTGGCACCATTACCAGGGAATGAAAAGTAATGAATTTTGCAAAATGGAATAACAATTGAATCACAATTTCGTCCCCCACTCGTCACAGTCATTCAATCCTTGGATCCTACTCAGAATACCACAGACAAGGTTTAGACCTTCCGGATTCTCTTGAATGCCGCCATCAATTCTAGCTTATACCACGAAGATTCTGATTAAGGAACCCAAGAGATATCTACTCAATCTAAGGTAGAACAGAGGTGGTTGTCAGGAACACGTTCATAGGTGAGAATGATGATGAGTGTCACGGATCATCATATTCATCAAGTTTAGGAACAAGTGATATCTTAGAATAGAAGCAAGCGTGATTGAATGAAAAATAGTAGTAATTGCATTAATCCATCAAGACACAGCAGAGCTCCTCACCCCCAACCATGGGGTTTAGAGACTCATGCTGTAGAAGATACAATGAGAAACGTGTAAAGTGTCATCCGATCCAGATACAATATCAAAAGGTCCTATTAATAGTGAACTAGTAACCTAGGGTATACAGAAATGAGTAAATGACGTAAAAATCCACTTCCGGGGTCCACTTGGTGTGTGCTTGGGCTGAGCATTGAAGATTTTATGTGTAGATACTTTTTCTGGAGTTAAACGCCAGCTTTTATGCCAGTTTGGGCGTTTAACTCCAATTTTTGTGCCAGTTCTGGCGTTAAACGCCGGGAATTCTGAAGCTGATTTGCAACGCCGATTTGGGCCATCAAATCTCGGACAAAGTATGGACTATTATGCATTGCTGGAAAGCCCAGGATGTCTACTTTCCAACGCAATTAAGAGCGCACCAATTGGGATTCTGTAGCTCTAGAAAATCCACTTTGAGTGCAGGGAGATCAGAATCCAACAGCATCTGCAGTCCTTTTTCAGCCTTTGAATCAGATTTTTGCTCAGGTCCCTCAATTTTAGCCAGAAATTACCTGAAATCACAGAAAAATACACAAACTCATAGTAAAGCTCAGAGAAGTGAATTTTAAATAAAAACTAATTAAAACATACTAAAAACTAACTAAAATGTACTAAAAACATACTAAAAATAGTGCCAAAAAGCGTATAAATTATCTGCTCATCAAGCTCCTAAGGACTTTGCTGAGTGGAGATGCATTAAGTATGAAGAAGGTATTTGGAGTGACATTCAGAGTTTTGTAGCACCTATGGAGATCTGGGTGTTCTCTGAACTTGTGAATAAGAGCAGGCTGGCTGAGGAATGTATGAGAAAGGCTGCAACAGAAAAGGGAAGCATGAGGATGCCTTTCCAGAGAACTTCGGGGAGAAATTATGCACCTAGGGGCAGACAGTTCAAGCATGGCAGCTTTGTCCCTCAGAACAATCAGGGGCAAAGCAACTTCAGGAGGCCAATGCTAATCAAGGAAAAAGACAAGGGAAGTAACCACAGCAGGACTTGAGTTGTCACAGATGCGGGAAGTACCATTCAGGACCATGTAGGTTTAGGACTAGAGTATGTTATTCCTGTGGACAGCCTGGACACTTGGCCAATAATTGCCCGGAGAAGAAGAGGTATGAGACTGGCAGGGTACAGCAACCGGGGAGAGTATACACTACCTCTTCAGTAGGCGTTGAGGGGTCAAAGACACTGATTAAAGGTAATTGTGAGATGGCTGGTAAAACTTTGAATGCCTTATTTGATTATGGAGCTTGGTGCACGGAATTGTGATTCACACTTTCACAACTCTGGTACAACTAACTAACAAGTGCACTGGGTCGTCCAAGTAATACCTTACGTGAGTAAGGGTCGATCCCACGGAGATTGCCAGCTTGAAGCAAGCTATGGTTATCCTGTAACTCTTAGTTAGGATATTAGTAATAAAAATGATTTTGTTTGTAAAAAGTGAAAGAGCATGAAATTAGTTATACTTTTTGTTCAGTAATGGAGAACAGGTTGAGGTTTAGAGATGCTCTGTTTTCTGAATTTTTGCTTTCCTACTGTCTTCTTCTCCAAACACGCATGGTTCCATCTATGGCAAGCTATATGTTGGTGGATCACCATTGTCAATGGCTACCATCCATCCTCTCAATGAAAATGGTCCAGGTATGGTTTCTGTACGGCTAATCAACTATCGGATCTCTCGTCTCGGATGAAAAATACCAGGCATAGCTACCGCATGGCTAATCATCTGTCGGTTCTCACTTGGTTCTAGCCTCTACCACGAAGGTTTTGATCTCATGAGTTTTAATGCTTTGTTGTCAGGAGATGCAGGTCAAACTCATGGATTAGAACCCCAAGAGATGCACACTCAAGCTGTCGCCCAATGACTACGTTGAGCTCAGATAGAACGGAAGTGGTTGTCAAGTACGCGTTCATAAATTTGAGAATGATAATGAGTGTCATGGATCATTACATTCTTCATATTAAAGTACGAGTGAATATCTTAGAACAGAAACAAGCGTGATTGAATAGAAAACAATAGTAATTGCATTAATCCATTGAAACACAGTAGAGCTCCTCACCCCTACCTATGGGGTTTAGAGACTCATGCCGTAGAAGATACAATATGAGATGTAAAATGTCATAAGTCCTCAATTGAATCTCTAAAAGTAGTTTTTATACTAAATCAGTAACCTAGGTTTATAGAAAATGAGTAATTAAGTGCAGATAGTGTAGAAATCCACTTCCGGGACCCACTTGGTGAGTGTTTGGACTGAGCTTTGAAGCTTTCACATGCATAGGCCATTCTTGGAGTTAAACGCCAGCTTGGGTGCCAATTTGTGCGTTTAACTCCAGCTCTGGTGCCAATTCCTTTAGCTGGCGTTTAAACGCTAGTTTGGACCATCAAATCTCAGGCAAAGTATGGACTATTATACATTACTGGAAAGTCCAAGATGTTAGATTTTCAGCCCAATTGAGATTGCACCAATTGAATTTTTGTAGCTCCAGAAAAATGCATTTGAGTGCAGGGAGGTCAGAATCTAACAACATCTGTAGTCCTTTCTCAGCCTCTGAATCAGATAATTGCTCAGGTCCCTCAATTTCAGCCAGAAAATACCTGAAATTATAGAAAAAGACACAAACTCATAGTAAAGTCTAGAAATGTGATTTTTGAATTAAAATTAATAAAAATATAATAAAAAGTGAACAAAACATGCTAAAAACTATATGAAAACACTACCAAAAAGCGTATAAAATATCCACTCATCACAACACCAAAATTAAACTGTTGCTTGTCCCCAAGCAACTAGACAAATAAAATAGGATAAAAAGAAGATTATGGTGTAATAAAATCTCAGAGTCTTTAATGAAGCTCAAATTCAAATTAGATGAGCAGGGCTGATAGCCTTTTTGCTTCTGAATAGTTTTGGCATCTCACTTTATCCTCTGAAACTCAGAACGATTGGCTTCTTTTAAAACTCAGCATGCAGATGAGGTTATTGATTTTCCTAGTTTAACTTTGATTGATTCTTGAACACAGCTTCCTTGAGTCTTGCTTGTGACCCTTAGCATTTTGTTTTCCAGTATTACCACCGGATACATAAATGCCACGGACATATAACTGGGGGAACCTTTTCAGATTGTGACTCAGCTTTGCTAGAGTCCCCAGTTAGAGGTGCCAGAGTTCTTAAGCACACTTTTTTGCTTTGGATCACGACTTTAACCACTCAATCTAAGCTTTTCACTTGGACCTTTATGACACAAGCACATGGTTAGGGACAACTTGATTTAGCCGCTTAGGCTAGGATTTTGTTCCTTTGGGCCCTCCTATCCATTGATACTCAAAGCCTTGGATCCATTTCACCCTTGCCTTTTTGTTTAAAGGGTTATTGGCTTTTTCTGCTTGCTCTTTCTTTTTCTTTCACTTCTTTTTTTTGAATACTGCTTTTTCTTGCTTCAAGAATCAATTTTATGATATTTCAGATTATCAATAACATCTTTCTGTTTACTTCATTCTTTCAAGAGCCAAACATTACTTAAATTTCAGTATATAAAAAAATATGCACTGTTTATGCATTCATTCAAAGAGCTTAAGTAATGCCACCACATATAATTAATTTGAATTTTTCTTATTATATACTCGAAATGTTTGCACCCTTACTCTTCTAAAAAAAATCTACAGTTTTATTCATGTTTAATGATGATAAGAAGAGTAAATTATAGCCAAATTGAAAAAAAATAAAAATAAAGTACTACTCATGCAATTCGAATTTTATTAAAATAACAGAGAATTAAAATGGAAATTTAAATGCTACTAATACTTATGGAATAATAATAAAAAAATAAACGACTCTAATACTAGTGCTCATGTAACTTTTAAAATAGGTCTCTAATAACAAAAGTTATCACAAAGTTAGGACTCAACAACCTTAATTTTGAGAGAGAGGTGCTCCTTCAATCTGTGGGATGGCTGGCTCTTCAAGGGACAGCTTCTGGCGCTTTAGCTTCTGTATCTCATGCCCTTGCTTCTCTTATTCTTTGAGCAGTTTGCAGAGCATGTTGTTTTGATTCTGCTGCTCTTCTTTGAGTTGATCCATAGCTTCTTGCAGCTTGGTGATAGATGCTTCTGAGCGGGCCCAATAGTCAAATTGAGGAATTTCTGGGAGGAGCTCATGCGCCCTCCTCTTGATGGGGTTGTCTTGAACTTGAGGTCCATCCATTACCTTTTTGGTGATTGGGCGTTCAACTAGGATATACTCATTCACACCTATCTTTACCCCCGCATCTTTACATAACAGACTAATCAAGCTTGGGTAAGCCAATTTGGCCTCAGTGAATTCCTTGTTTGAAAATATGTAAATTTCACAAGGAATCAGCTGATGAACCTCCACTTCTTTTCCTAGCATAATACAGTGAATCATCACTGCCCTTTTGACAGTGACTTCAGAGCGGTTACTGGTGGGAAGTATAGAATGCCCAATGAAATCCAGCCAGTCCCTAGCAACTAGTTTGAGATCTCCTCTCTTCAGTTGGTTTGGAACACCTTTTGAATTGGTTATCCACTCGGTTCCAGGGAGGCATATATCCTCTAGAACCTGATCCAGCTTTTTATCTTTAGCCATTCTCCTATTAAAGGATTCTGGATCACCTTGTAGTTGAGGAAGTTTGAGGACTTCTCTTACTTTTTCAAGGTGGAAGTAAATAACCTTCCCTCTAACCATAGTCTGAAAGGAGTAGAAAGTAGTTCCCTCTATTCTTTACTTATCCGTTATCCACAAATTTGCATAGAATTCCTAGATCATGTTTCTTCCAACATGTATCTCAATATTAGCTAGGACTTCCCAGCCCCTGTTTTGAATCTGCTCTTGGATCTCCGAGTATTCGTCTTCTTTCAAATTGAACTTAACTTCTGGGATCACTGATATTCTGCATGCAATTTTGAGGTAATGGTCTGCATGTTCTTTGGTGTAGAACCTCTCATGTATCTAAGGTAGTTTTGGATATTTTTCTTTCTTGCCTCTTGGAGTGGTTTGCTTTCCTTTAGAGGCCATGATCTCGGTCTATTTTAGCTCAGTGATCACAGAAAATCACACCAAACTTAGAGGTTTGCTTGTCCTCAAGCAAAAGAAAAGAAAAAAGAGGAATAAAGGGAGAGAAAGATTCGAATAAGGGGTCAAGGAGGTTGGCCGAATGTGTATTTAAAAGGGAGGGGGGAATGGGTTTCAAATTTTTAGAAAAAGATAAGATAGAAACATATGATTGATAAAAGATAAACATGATATGAAAAAGATAAGATTTTAAAATTTAAAAGAGATGAAAAAGATATGAGGAAGTAAAATCTGAATTTTTGTTAATGCATATAAGAATTAAAAGATAATATGGATGAATTAAAAAGATTTGGAAAGAAATTGGAAAGATAAATGAGTTTTCAAAATGTTTTGAAAAAGAATTGAAAAGAATTGAAAAAGAATTAAAAAGAAATTATTAATTTTTGGAAATGGAAGTTGAAAGATGAATATTTGTAACATTTTATGCAAAAAATTATGAATTAAAACATGAAAATTCGAAAAAAATTGAATTGGAAACGAAATTACCTCCCCCTTGCTATTTTGGTGTCAAACGCCCAAAATGATAGCCATTCTGGTGTTTAACCCCCATCTGGTAGCCATTTTGGGCGTTTTTCTGAATGCCTAGGATGCTGCTATTTCTGGCATTAAATGCCCAGAATACTGCCCATTCTGGCATTTAACACCCAGAATGATACCTTTACTGGCACTAAACGCCCATAATGATAGCCATTCTGGCGTTTAACACCCAAAATGCCTCTTTACAGTCGTTTTAATGCCAGTGAGCTCTTTTTCTCTGTGATTCCTCTGCTTTATGTTCTGAACCTTCATTTCTCTGTATTATTTACCGAAATGTATTAACAAACATGAATAACAAAATTAAATAAACTCTATAATTGTTATAAACATCTAATTTTTGCTAATGGCTGGGTTGCCTCCCAGCAAGTGCTTCTTTACTGTCTTTAGTTGGACTTTAGTCTCAATCTTGAGCATTCTTGCTCAACACTACCTTCAAGATAATGCTTGACTCTCTATCCATTAACAATGAACTTTTTGTCAGAGTCAATATCCTGAAGCTCTACATATCCATACGGTGACACACTTGTAATCACATATGGTCCCTTCTACTGGGATTTTAATTTCCGAGGGAATAATCTGAGCCTAGAGTTAAACAGCAGAACCTTCTATCCTGGCTCAAAGACTCTAGATGACAGATTTCTGTCATGCCACCTTTTTGCTTTCTCCTTGTAAATTTTAGCATTTTCGAAAGCATTGAGTCTGAACTCCTCTAGCTCATTCAACTGGAGTAATCTTTTCTCTACTGCTACCTTAGCATCAAGGTTTAGGAACCTGGTTGCCCAGTAGGCCTTGTGTTCCAATTCCACTGGAAGATGACAGGCCTTTCCATACACAAGCTGGTATGGAGAGGTCCCTATAGGAGTTTTGAATGCAGTTCTGTATGCCCACAAGGCATCATCCAGACTTCTTGCCCAATCCCTTCTACGGGTATTTACAGTCCCATTCTAGGATTTATTTTAGTTCCCTATTTGAGACTTCAGCCTGCTCTTTTTTCTATGGGTGATATGGAGTTGCCCACTTTGTGGTTAATTCCATATCGGATCAGAGCAGAGTCAAGCTGTTTATTGCAGAAATGAGTGCCTCCATCACTGATCAGTACCCTAGGGACACCGAACCGGCTGGAGATATGCTTCTGGAGGAACTTTATCACTATCTTAGTATCATTAGTAGGTGTTGCAATTGCCTCTACCCACTTAGATACATAGTCTACTGCCACCAGAATATAAGTCTTTGAGTATGATGGCAGGAAAGGCCCCATAAAGTCAATACCCCATACATCAAACAACTCAATCTCTAAGATCCCTTGCTGAGGCATGTCATAAGCATGAGGCAGATTACCAGCTCTCTGGTAACTATCACAATTATGTACAAACTCTCGGGAGTCTCTATAGAGAGTAGGCCAGTAGAAGCCACATTGGAAAACCTTTGTGGCTGTTCATTCACCTCCGAAATGTCCTCCATATTGTGATCCATGGCAATGCCATAGGATCTTCTGTGCCTCTTCTCTAGGCACACATCTACGGATTATTCCTTCTGCACATCTCTTAAAGAGATATGGTTCATCCCACAAGTAATACTTTGCATCAGAAACCAATTTTTTTTGTTTGCTGCCTATTGTACTCTTTGAGTATGAATCTCACAGCTTTATAGTTTGCAATGTCTGCAAACCACGGTACTTCCTAAATGGCAAAGAGTTGCTCATCCAGAAATATTTCAGAGATCTTAGTAGGAGGGAGGGATGCTCCTGCTACTGGTTCTATCCGGGACAGGTGATTGGTGATGCGTGAGCATCTTTCCTATCTTTTCCTAGTGAATTTGCATCTAATTTGTTGAGTTTAATAAAGAATTAATTATCTTTTAGCCAATATGGATGCTACTTTGAGTCTTTTGCAATTTTGTTTATTTTAGGTAGCATTCGACTGGATTTGATGGAGTTTCTGCATCACAAGAACAAAAGGAGATGGCAGCGAGGAGCGACGCGTACGCGTGACTGATGCGTACACGTGACTGACGCGTACGCGTGATTTGGAGCTTTCCATGGCGACGCGTGCGCGTGGTTGACGCGTACACGTGGTTGACGCATACACGTGATTTGAGGATTTGTACCGCGACGCGTGCGCGTGATCGACGCGTACGCGTGACTAACGCATACGCGTGACTAACGCGTACGCGTGCGCCACGTGTAAAAAATGCAAAAAAATGCTGGGGGCGATCTCTGGGCTGTTTTGACCCAGTTTTCATCCCAGAAAACACAGATTAGAAGCTGCAGAATGGACAAAACAAGTGGTCCCGACCCATCAGCTGAAGACTTGTTAATTAATTCGAATTTAAATTCAAATCTTTTAGGAAAAGATATTATTTTAGTTTTTGATATATTTTAAATTAATTAGGATTAATTATAAAAGGAATGCCAACAGGGTGATTCCAACACAACATTATTCCATTCCAATTTACAATCCTAGTTTTCTTCTCTGAACCATGAGCAACTAATCCTTCATTGTTAAGGTTATGAGCTCTGTCTATTTGTATGAATTGATTTTATTGCTTTTTCTATTTTAATTTATGCATGGATTTATAATTTAAGAATTGTTTTCGCTCTTTATTTTATGAATTTGGGTGGAACGGAAGTATAACCCTCTTTCACAACTAGAAAATGGATTAATACAGACAGATTTACAGACAGATTTAGTCTTTATTATAGACGGATTTTTGGTTACCGATGAAATTACCGACGGATTTTGTCCCTCTGTAAAAGCCCTGTCGGAAATTATTTACCGACGGATTTTTTTCGTCAAAAAATTACAGACAGATTTTTACTAGTTACCGACGGATTTTTCCTCTGTAAATTCTCTATCCATTTCCCGAAGGCGACGAACTTTCCGACGGATTTTTCGGCTGTAATTACAGATGGATTTTCCGATAGATTTTCCGTCTGTAATTACAGACGAATTTTTAGACAGATTTTCCCTCTGTAATTATAGACGGATTTTCTGACAGATTTCTGTCTATAATTACAAACGGATTTTCAAACGGATTTTCCGTCTGTAATTATAGACGGATTTTTCGACAAATTTTCCGTCTATAATTTGAACTTTGAAAAATCATCTCACACTCTGATTACAGACAGAAAATCCATCTGTAAATCCGTTAGTAAGGTAAAATAGAATTTTTTTATTTTTCCAATTACAAAATAAACTTGTTTTCACACAAAATAAATATAAATTTAATACAAATTTTTATCTAATTTGTATTCAAATATTTATAATATTTCAAAAAATAAACAAATTCATCGTATTATCAAACTAAAAAAAACTACTATAAACAAGCAAGTCAATATAATTCAAAATATAAACAAAGTGTATTGATACATCAACTATAATAATAAGTAACAAACATACATCAACAAAGTCTATTGAATAAATTAAAAGTTGTTAATGAGTATCCAAAGGGCTCTAAATGATTTTCCTCATACTAGTAAATTAAAAGACCTATATTGCAAGCAACTCCTATTCAATTTCCTAACTTATTTGAACAATTTTCGCTGCTCTAATAATTAATAGATGAAGTTGGTGAAGGAGGTCCTGTGTTAATTCCACTTATCTCATCTGCAAAATTCACTTCACTTGCTCTTTCTGCTGCTGCTTCTTCTTCATCATCCTAGCTTTCCTCACACGGTCACAAATATTCTCTAAGACCAGATCATTCATGTGCTGAAACAGTAGTACCTGAAAAAATTAAAATAATTAAATGTTGACCAATAAAGGATCGAGAATGTAATACCATGATGAAAATAATGCACAAAATCCAGAATATATGTTCATAGTCAATAGTGAACAAAATCTCAACTCACACCATAAACATGGCTGTTTCAAATATAATCTAGTTAATAGTAAAAAAACAAACAACTATTGCTATAATGCTAATAGTAATCATTGTCAAATAGTATTATAATGTACAAACACATCTTCGCATTCAAATGCAAAGCAAAGTAATGATCATTCTTAACATTTTGCTGCTAAAAAAATAAAGCACCCTTAACCGTAATAAGTAAAAATAAGATGAGTCTAATGTTCTTAATAGCAGGTCTCTCTACAGTGTAAGTATGTCTCTTCTGTTAATTATCTCCTTTTATTGTAAAACTTTGCTCTAAACTACCTACTGAACAATGAGTATTTCAAGTTCAAGTTCATAGCATTCAATTTTGGCTGATCAGCAAACCAATTTTGGCAATAGCTTTCTGAACCTGCTCTGAGTAGTTAAGGTACAGTTCATAATTTGGTGAGAATTTGGACCATGCTAAAAGTTACCACTCAAGCTGGTGTGTCCAAGAAAGCAAAAAATCCATACCTTTAAAAGTGCACTAGGTCCTTCTTCCTTGATAATTGTTTGAACAAAATCTATGATTCCATTATATTGGTTTGCAGATCCCTTTAGGAGGAAAATGAGAACTTTGTTAATGGATTGATAATTGAAACTGGATATTCTTACTGATTTGCATGCGGATTACAGTACATAACATGGAATCATCTGCATATGGCGTTATACGAGTTTCATGTGAAAACGAGATTGAAAAGGAAGATTACAGCAAAAGAGATTGAAAAGGAAGAATATGCAAGTCATTACAGTTTCCCCTCACAACTGATAAAAACAAATAGAAGACCAGGGCCAAGCTGCATATGATACAAAATTTCTAAATATCATTACATGATGAAAATGCCAAATTATGAATAATAGTTGCTAAACTGTTTAGAAGGAAGGATTTTAGAAGAAAAGAGATATTATCGCTTTGAAGGGCCACCTTCCAGCACAATTAAATCCACTGAGTATTCCATTTCCAAGCTGCAATCATGAAGCAGTTATGTGATGATCCGGGAAAAAAATCCATAGAATTCCCTGCTTTTAAACTTGGGTTGAAACTTGAAACAAAAGAGAAAGTTGAAGAACAAAACAAAACCCAAAAACACCCACCTGATATTGGAAGAATGAGGCTTGAAATTGGTGTGAGGCTGAGGTTGAGGTAGCCAGGTGAAAGCAGCATAGTCTGGACCCATGAAGTCAGCCACAGAGATGTTATCAAAGCCATAATCGTACTCTCATTCTTTTTCAAAATGTACCTATTAAAAATTGTAAACTAAAATTCAAACTTAAATTGCATCCTTATATGATAAACTGAGCTTCTTTATCATCAGACAAAAATTTATGTAGTCATGTATTGATTGTTCAAGAAAAACAAGGCATAAAAAAACAAGCAGTACTTGCTTTAATAAATACCTTGACTAAGAGTGAACTTTATAGGTTGATCTTTATCCCTACTAGAATCAAACTTGGTTCCATCTTCCAAAGTCCCAACATAGTGCATTGCATTCTCGAGATGAAATAAATAATCAAACATTAAACATTTTTTTATTTTTAACAACAACAACTACTTTTTTGTTACTAACAACAACTACTGCCACTAAGAGTGTTCTTGTTTCAGCTTATGTTGGCAGAAAAATCTTATTTTCAAAAAATCCTAATTAAAAAAATCAATAAATCTGATTTTCAGCTTCATACATTCTCAACTTCTTCAATTATATGTAAAATCACCTAAGAAGTTATGTCCAAAGCAGTATGAACCCTCCACCGGGCCTGGAGAAAAGATTCGCCAATCCGAAACTGGCAGCAATGATCCCAGTAGTGTGCAGCTTGAGATTGAATCTGTCATAGAAGTACTCAGCTATGATGTTATCAATAGTCAACTCCACACCAAAGTAGTATCCATAAGTGAAGTACAGACAGCAGTATTCAATTTCTGAATAAAAAATTAATCTTTACAACAGCAAAAAAAAAAATAAATAAATAAAGCATAATGCCAACAAAAAAAGTGTCAAAAAGAGATTATAAAGCATTACTTACAGTATTTTAGCTTAGCTTAGCTTAGCTTCCTTTTAATTGTAGTAGGGAACAAGCAATCATCAAAATTAAACAAATGGGAAAGAGAGAATGAAAAGGATGGGAGCATAGAGAGCATACATGTTCATTCTTTGTTCATCAAAACAAACATGTCGTTCTCAACCACCTTTGCTACTCCCAATCAGCTATAGCAATTCTCTGCTTCTGTCCTCTAGAAAGTTGGGTGCCACCTTCTCCAACCTGTGTTAGAAACAAACTATCAGGCTTTAAATTTGAATGCGTATTTTTTAATATCAAAGTGTTTTAGATCTACACTTTAGTTGCCGAAAGATTTTTGTTTTAACACTCTAGTCCCTTTTGAGGACTAAAATGTATATATCTTAATCATGAGGAACTGAAGTGTAGTCTTACTCAATTAATCGTGTTGTGGACACACCTGAGTATTATAACCATCAGGTAATCCTTCAATGAAGGAATGAGCATTTGCAGCCTTGGCAGCTTGTATGATTTGATCCATGTTAGCACCTTCTTTTCCAAATAAGATGTTGCCAGCTATTTTTGTGGCAAATAGTGCTGGTTCTTGACTTACCAATCCCATCTGTTCTTTCAACCATTTCAATTGAAGATTCTTTAAGTCATATCTATCCAACAGGATCTTACCTAAGTGAAAATTAATGCATTAACCTCTCCTCCTAAATGCACAACTCTATATAAAGCAACTATCTGTGAACTATTTCAATAAAGTGTGATATATGTCAGGTTTATGCATTTTAATGTGTTTGTATTTTTTGTCCTCAGAATTGAGATAGTATTTAAATGCAGGTGTGACTTTGGTAAAAATAGAGGTGAAAAAATCAAAGATGAGTCTTAGGTATGATTTTACTCAGTTTGATTATAATTTTACACCCTCACCCAAAATAGCAGTGTCAATTACCTGAAGTTGTGAGAGTAAGATTGATAATGTTGTTCCTATGGTTTGCAAAAGTTGTGAGAGTAAGATTGATAAAGTGAGTTCAGAGAGTGTGAGATAGAGTGAGCTCGCGATACTCGAAAACTCGAATTCGTCCTAGTTTTGTTGCCACAAACAGCCTTGTCCCCTGGCCCTGCATACTCATCAAAGAAGCTATAATTTTCAGACCTCATGAAGCATCCATCAAGAAATATTTGGGACATTGTGGCTTAAAGCAAACATGTTAAGGAACTAGTTTGTTGCTCAACAATAAAATACTATCATTAACTATAACTTTGCAAAAGCAATATCAGGACAGCAAAGAGAGATCAAATTAAACATGACCTGAAGTATTATTGCAATAGCAATTATCATGCAAATTGAAATGAGTTTAAAATGAAGATGTAAATTAAATGATACAATGAGAAATATCCATTAGGCCTCAAAAAAGTAACTCTTTGACCACCATTGAGTATGACTTTGACATTCGACACTTTTCCAGGAATTATATAGTCTTTTGTTCCTAAATCTGCAAACAAATTTATGCACACCATTAACAAGAAATGGATGCAAGGAATGGATGCACACAAAGGAATGGATGCACACCACAATGAACTCTAGCAAAACCTTGCTGAATTCCACTCAATTAACATTATCAGATACACCTAAGTAAATGAAATGACACCGGAGATGCTAACTGACAGCCATCTTTCTAAATATTTCAAATTACAATTTATACTATAGACCAACCAAAGCTTCAAATTAGATGAATTCTGAATGACTAAATCAAACTTGATTTTGGTGTGAACTGCAAAACAATATGAACAACTTGAACTGACATATGACCCCAAGCACCATTACCAGTCCCATCAACAATTCAAAGTCAATCTCACATATTAAAGTGCTTTAGTGCATCTACATATTAAATTTGAAAGCTTTAGTTCATCTAAAGTTTATTGAACAAGATATAAAAAATCTGCCAATTCAAATGCAATGGTTATTCGCATCAGTCACCATCCAACAATTAGATTTTGAATTAACTAAAAAGTAAGAAAATAAAAATCAGAATGACAAAAAAGAAAAACAAAGCATACTATTGGGGATCTTCACTCGACCATAAATGGTGTAACCTTCAGCGGACCTGAAAAAAATAAATTAGGATTAAAATCGATCCACATAACATAATTCTAAACCAGAAAGAACAAACGGAAAATTAGGGTTAAGGGACGAGAATTAGGGTTAAGAAAAATAGGGAAGGGACAGGGTTAGGGCTAGGGATAATGAAATCGGAACAGAATCACAATGGAAGGGTTAGGGCTAGGGACGAGAAGGAAGCGGAGGCCTACCTGAACTAACAGCGACGAGAAGAGACGATGATAAACCTCCGGCAAGGAGAGAAGAAGCAGCGCGAGAGCGGTGGTGGAGGGAGCTCGTAAGACAAGAGCACGGCCGAGAGAACTCGTGTGACGACGAAAGGAACAAACGCATTGAGAGCGGCAGTGGAAGGAGCTTGTGCGACGCGAGCCGCGGCGGTGGCGGCAGCGGCGGCGACAGCAGAGGACGTCACATCTTCAATGGAGAGAGAGAGAGACGGCATGGGAGTAATTCAAGGAGACGTGAAAAAAAGTGAACTGAAGTATTCGGGAGTAAAGTGACCCATCTCGTTATTCTAATATATTTCCAATGAAAAATTTTAAATTACAGACAGATTTTCCGTCTGTAATAATTTAATAAAATGCAGCATTAAAAAAATAATTTTACCGACAAAATTATCGACGGATTCTATTTTCCGTCTGTAATTTATGCTAATTCATTCTAATATATTTCTGTCGGAAAATTTTAAATTACAGACGGAAAATTCGTCTGTAATAATTTAACAAAATGCAGCACTTTGTTTATTTAATTACAGACAGAAAATTCGTCTGTAATTATTTTTCACAAAAAAAATAATTTTACAGATAGAATTATCGACGGATTCTCTTTTCCGTCTGTAATTTATGCTAATTCATATTTTTTGTTTTTCGACAAAAGAATTCCTCTGAAATTCTGTCTGTATTTCCGTGGGATAAAATTCGTCGGAAATATCCGTCTGTAATAACTAGTTTTCTAGTAGTATTTCTATTTGAGTTCTTGTAAAACTTGGAAAAACTCTTTACTTGAACAACAGCTTGAAAACAATTTCTCCTAAATTTTAATTATTTAGATTTAACGGGATACGTGACATATAATCCCCTTATTTTTGGGTAATTAGAATTTTGTGGCATATAAACTGGAATTTGAACTTCACACTCTAATTGGAATTAATTGACCAAGGAATTGGCAGTTAATGAATTCTAGAGGAGACTAGAAAGGTCTAAGGAATTAGGGTCTAGTCACATATAGTTTGCCATAAATTAAATTCTACATGATTAAAATAGTTAGTAAGAGAAGTTAATCCAGAAAAATAGATAACTCTGAAGCCTTAACTATCTTCTCCATAGTTTATTCCCAACTTAATTATTTGTCTATTCTTTTGATATTCTGAGTTGCTGTTTAATGCTCTTTGAACACTCAACATACTATTTTGTTTATCTAACTAAGTAATTTAATCAACCATTGTTGCTTGATCCATCAATCCTCGTGGGATCGACCCTTACTCACGTAAGGTATTACTTGGTACGACCCGGTGCACTTGCCGGTTAGTTTGTGGGTTATAAAATCCGCACCAAATTTTTGGCACCGTTGCCGGAGATTGATAGTGATTAACAACTATTCGTTGTTTGATTGTTTAGATTAGATAATTTTTTTTATTATATTTTTTAATTTTATTATTAATTTTTATTTTGCATTTCTTTTCTTTTTTACGTTATTTTTTCTTTTTTTCTTTTACGTTAATTTTTTCTTTTTTTTTCCATTACGTTATTTTTT
>NC_029777.3:65023545-65026522 GCF_000817695.3 Arachis duranensis
AAATAAAAATAAAAAAATTTAGTGTTGGGACTATACAACATTGACCTGATCACCTGTGAGGCTCCATGAGAGCCCACTGTCAAGCTATTGACATTAAAGAAGCACTTATTGGGAGGCAACCCAATTTTTATTTATCTAATTTTATTTTTTTATTTTTCTTTTATGTTTTTATTAGGTTCATAATCATGTGGAGTCACGAAAAAAATATTAAAATTAAAAACAGAATCAAAAATAGCAGAAGAAAAATTCACCCTGGAGGAAGGACTTACTGGCGTTTAAACGCCAGTAAGGAGCATCTGGCTGGCGTTCAATGCCAGAACATAGCATGGATCTGGCATTGAACGCCAGAAACAAGCAACATCCCGGCATTCAAACGCCAGGAATGCACCCTGAGAAGAGCTGGCGCTGAACGCCAGAAACAAGCATGGAACTGGCGTTTAATGCTAGAAACATGCTGCACATGGGCGTTGAACGCCCAGAACATGCATCACTTCGGCGTTTAAACACCAGAATTGCATGCAAAGGCATTTTACATGCCTAATTGGCGCAGGGATGTAAATCCTTGACACCTCAGGATCTGTGGACCCTACAGGATCATCTCAAGATCTGTGGACCCCACAAGATCCCCACCTACCATATTCTCCCCTCTTCTCAACATTCATCCTCTCTTTCCAATAAACACTCTTCCCCAAAACCCATCACCAATCACCTCAATCTTTCTTCACAATCACCCCCTTCACCACTCACATCCATTCACTCTTCCCCATAAACCCCCATACCTTCAAAATTCAAAATTTCTTTCCCACCCAAACCCACCCTAAATGGCCGAACCTACTCCCTCTCCCCTCACTATATAAACCCCTCCATTCTCCTTAATTTTCACACAACACAAACCTCTCTTCTCCTTCTTGGCCGAATACACCTCTCCCCCGCTCCTCCATATTTTCTTCTTCTTCTTCTTCTTCTCTTCTTTCTTCTCTTGCTCGAGGGCGAGCAATATTCTAAGTTTGGTGTGGTAAAAGCATAGCTTTTTTGTTTTTCCATAACCATTGATGGCACCTAAGGCTAGAGAATCCTCTAGAAAAGGGAAAAGGAAGACAAAAGCTTCCACCTCCGAGTCATGGGAGATGGAAAGATTCATCTCCAAAGCCCATCAAGACCACTTCTATGATGTTGTGGCCAAGAAGAAGGTGATCCCTGAGGTCCCTTTCAAGCTTAAGAAAAATGAGTTTTTGGAGATCCGACATGAGATTCAAAGAAGAAGTTGGGAAGTTCTAACCAACCCCATCCAACAAGTCAGAATCTTAATGGTTCAAGAGTTCTATGCCAATGCATGGATCACTAGGAACCATGATCAAAGTAAGAACCCGAACCCAAAGAATTATCTTACAATGGTTCGGGGGAAATACTTAGATTTTAGTCCAAAAAATGTGTGGTTGGCATTCAACTTGCCCATGATGCAAGGAGATGCATGCCCCTACACTAGAAGGGTCAACTTTAATCAAAGGTTGGACCAAGTCCTTATGGACATATGTGTGGAAGGAGCTCAATGGAAAAGAGATTCCAAAGGCAAGCCGGTTCAACTAAGAAGACTGGACCTCAAGCCTGTGGCTAGAGGATGGTTGGAGTTCATTCAACGCTTCATCATCCCCACTAGCAACCGATCTGAAGTTACTATGGATCGGGCCATCAAGATCTATAGCATCATGACTGGAGAGGAAGTAGAAATTCATGAAGTTGTCTCCCTTGAATTCTACAAAATAGCCGATAAGTCCTCTACTTTGGCAAGGTTAGATTTTCCTCATCTTATTTGCCATCTATGTTACTCAGCTGGAGTCATCATAGAAGGAGACATCCCATTGAGGAGGATAAGCCCATCACTAAGAAAAGGATGGAGCAAACAAGAGAGCCCACTCATGGATCCCAAGAGACGCATGAGGAAGCTCATCACCAAGAAATCCTGGAGATGCCTCAAGGGATGCACTTTCCTCCCAAAAACTATTAGGAACAACTTAACACTTCTCTAGAAGATTTGAGTTACAATATAGATCAATTAAGGGTGAAACATCAAGAGCACTCCATCATTCTCCATGAAATTAGAGAAGATCAAAGAGCAATGAGGGAGGAGCAATAAAGACAAGGAAGAGACATAGAAGAACTCAAGGACATCATTAGTTCTTCAAGAAGAAAACGCCACTAAGGTGGATTCATTCCTTGTTCTTATTTTTTCTGTTTTTCATTTTTATCTATGTTTTGTGTCTCTACTTCATGATCATTAGTATGTAGTAACTATGTCTTAAAGCTATGAATAAATTCCATAAATCCTTCACCTCTCTTAAATGAAAAATGTTTTAATTCAAAAGAACAAGAAGTACATGAATTTTGAATTTATCCTTGAATTTAATTTGATTATGTTGATGTGGTGACAATACTTTTTGTTTTCTGAATGAATGCTTAAACAGTGCATATTTTTTATCTTGTTGTTTATGAATGTTAAAATTGTTGGCTCTTGAAAGAATGATGAAAAAGAGAAATGTTATTGATGATCTGAAAAATCATAAAATTGATTCTTGAAGCAAGAAAAAGCAGTGAATATCAAAAGCTTGCGAAAAAAAAGTGGCGAAAAAAAAGAAGCAAGCAGAAAAAGCCAATAGCCCTTAAAACCAAAAGACAAGGGTAAAAAGGATCCAAGGCTTTGAGCATCAATGGATAGGAGGGCCCAAGGAAATAAAATCCAGGCCTAAGCGGCTAAATTAAGTTGTCCCTAACCACGTGCTTGTGGCATGCAGGTCCAAGTGAAAAGCTTGAGACTGAGTGGTTAAAGTCATGATCCAAAGTAAAAAGAGTGTGCTTAAGAGCTATGGACACCTCTAACTGGGGACTATAGCAAAACTGAGTCACAATCTAAAAAGGTTCACCCAATCATGTGTCTGTGGCATTTATGTATCCGGTGGTAATACTGGAAAATAAAGTGCTT
>NC_029777.3:65026584-65036747 GCF_000817695.3 Arachis duranensis
AAATAGTTATGTTCAAGAATCATTATACTTAACTAGGAGAATCAATAACAATATCTGAATTCTGAGTTCCTATGGATGCCAATCATTCTGAACTTCAAAGGATAAACTGAGATGCCAAAACTGTTCAGAAGCAAAAAGCTACAAGTCCCGCTCATCTAATTAGAATTAATATTCATTGATATTTTGGGATTTATAGTATATTCTCTTCTTTTTATCCTAATTGATCTTCATTTGCTTGGGGACAAGCAACAATTTAAGTTTGGTGTTGTGATGAGCGGATAATTTATATGCTTTTTGGCATTATTTTTAGGTAGTTTTTAGTATAATCTAGTTACTTTTAGGGATGTTTTCATTAGTTTTTATGCTAAATTCACATTTCTGGACTTTACTATGAGTTTGTGTATTTTTCTGTGATTTCAGGTATTTTCTGGCTGAAATTGAGGGACTTGAGCAAAACTCTGATAGGAGGCTGACAAAGGACTGCTGATGCTGTTGGAATCTGACCTCCTTGCACTCGAAATGGATTTTCTGGAGCTACATAGATTCAAATGGTGCGCTTTCAACAACGTTGAAAAGTAGACATTCAGAGCTTTCCAGCAATATATATAAGTCCATACTTTATTCGTAATTAGATGACGTAAACTGGCGGTCAACGCCAGTTTCATGCTGCATTCTGGAGTCAAACGCCAGAAACACGTCACGAACCAGAGTTGAACGCCCAAAACACGTTACAACTTGGCGTTCAACTCCAAGAGAAGCCTCAGCTCGTTGATAGATCAAGCTCAGCCCAAGCATACACCAAATGGGCCCCGGAAGTGAATTTATGCATCAATTACTTACTTCTGTAAACCCTAGTAGCTAATTTAGTATAAATAGAACTTTTTACTAGTTTATTAGAAGTCTTTGACTATCTAGTCTTTTGACCATTCGGTCTTTCATGGGGGCTGGCCATTCGGCCATGTCTGGACCTTCATCACTTATGTATTTTCAACGGTGGAGTTTCTACACACCACAGATTAAGAGTGTGGAGCTCTGCTGTACCTCGAGTTTTAATGCAATTACTACTATTTTATATTCAATTTGACTTATTCTTATTCTAAGATATTCGTTGCACTTCAACATGATGAATGTGATGATCTGTGACACTCATCATCATTCTCACCTATGAACGCGTGATTGACAACCACTTCCGTTCTACCTTAGACCGGGTGCATATCTCTTGGATTCCTTAATCAGAATCTTTGTGGTATAAGCTAGAATTGATGGCGGCATTCATGGGAATCCAAAAAGTCTAACCTTGTCTGTGGTATTCCGAGTAGGATTCCAGGATTGAATGACTGTGACGAGCTTCAAACTCGCGATTCTGGGTGTGTTGACAAACGCAAAAGAATCAAGGGATTCTATTCCAACATGATCGAGAACTGACAGATGATTAGCCGTGCTGTGACAGAGCATTTGCACCATTTTCACTGAGAGAATGGGATGTAGGCATTGACAACGGTGATGCCCTACATACATCTTGCCATAGAAAGGAGTGACAAAGATTGGATAAAAGCAGTAGGAAAGCAGAGATTCAGAAGGAACACAGCGCCTCCAACCACTTATCTGAAATTCCCATCATTGAATTACATGAGTAACTCTATCTTTATTTTCTGTTTATATTTATTATTATTATTCGAAAACCTAATAATCTCTTAATATAGTTGAATCCGCCTGACTGGGATTTACAAGATGACCATAGCTTGCTTCATACCAACAATCTCTGTGGAATCGATCCTTACTCACGTAAGGTATTACTTGGATGACCCAGTACACTTGCTGGTTAGTTGTGCGGAGTTGTGACAAAGTGTGATTTATGTTTGAGAGCACCAAGTCTTTGGAGCCATTGTTGATGATCACAATTTCGTCCACCAGTTGGCCGAAACTCTTGCCCTTGGCATTGTTGCTAGCGTTTTTATCAAACACTCTAGTTCATCCCAAGTTGGCAACGCCCAAAATCACTTCCTTGGCCCACATTTCTTGCTTCCATTGCCAAGGAACACGCAGCCTTTCTCCAAGTTGTGACAATGTACTCGAAGCTCTTCTAGCTCCTCTCCAAGGCCCTGGCGTTACCTAGGAACACGCCAGCTCTTCCTGGAGTTGGCAATGCCCAAAGTCTCTTCCTCCTTGCCAAGCTTGCTATATCCCCAAGCTTTCTTGCTCCAATTCTTGCTCTATTGCCTTCTTGCCTCATTACCTATCATTAACCAAACACATGCCTCAAAGCCTTGCTAAATCACAAGATTTTGCATCATTCATAACATCAAACAATTCTTGCATAAATCTCATGAAAATGCACATAATTAACTATGTTTGATTGAATCAAGGCATTGACAAACCCCAATTTGAGGGTTTATCTTGTATTGAATTTAGAGTATTTTGATAACCTTTTGTCACATTTAACCTATAAATTAGCATAGTTTTGTTATCTCTCCCATAATTGTGCTTAAGTGTAAAAACATGCTTTTTAAGCCTTATCTTGATGAATTCTAATTTCTCTTTGATTCCATAAGATGCCTTGATGTGTTTGTTAGTAATTCCAGGATTGAAATAGGCTAGGCATGGATCAAAGGAAGCAAGGAAGGAAGCATGCAAGTGGAGAGAAGCACAAAAAGCCAAAGAGTTGATCTCGGCCAAGCACGCGTACGCGTACAAGGCGCTTGCGCGCACATCGCAGAATTGGCCAGGGATGCGCACGCGCACCGTGCGCGCACGCGTCGTAGCCCGCACGTGATTCTTTTATTATAGCACGTGTCTGGCAATTTTGGAAGGTTTTAGCAACCAACTTTGGCGCCAAAATGCATATAAGAGCCAAGGATTGAAGGGGATTGATATACATTGACACACATTCACTTCCATAGACTAATTTTAGATCATTAGGTAGATATTTTAGTTAGTTACATTTGTAGAGAGAGAAACTCCAACTTCTCTCTAGGATTCATCTTCATTTTCTCAATTCTCAACCATTCCTTGGTGAGATCTATTACAACACTCGATTTACTTTGTTCATGTTGTAGATCATCTTCTCTAATCTCCATTAGTGTTGTAATTGTTCAATTCTCATAAGTCTTAGATTGGATTCTATTGATTCATTGAAGATTTCATTTTCATTGTTGTTCATTGTTGATTGTTGTTAATCTCTTGTATTGAATTACTTTGATTCTAAGTTTCTTCTCAATTCTACTATGTCTTTTATTCTTGCTCCCCAAGTGTTTGAGAAAATGCCAACTTTAGATATGGAGTAGTATTCCCTCACTTGGCCTAGTGGTTGAGTCATTGGAGACACTTGAATAATGGATGTCAATTGTTGATTAAGAATTGAGAATTGCTAATTGACTTAGAGTGCACTAAAGCTAGACTTCCCTAGGGTAAGACTAGGACTTGTGACTCAAGTTAGTTACTTTTACTTGACTTTCCTCTATAATTAGGGGTTAACTAAGTGAGGCGACACTCCTTTGTTATCACAATTGAAGGAAACTATAGTGATGGAACTTCCAACGTTCAACCTTGGCCAAGGTTTTTACTATTGATTGATTGTTGTTCCCTTTTATTAACACCTCTAGGCCACATTCTTTAGACCACAAAAGACCACTTAACCAATAGCATGCATCCTTGTAGCATTCCTAGGGAAGAACGACTCGGGACTAATACTCTCGGTTATAGATTGTAGATTTGTTTGATGATGGATTTTGCGTCGGTTTAGACTATACTACGATTGATTACTTGATAATTTCTATACCGGCAAAAATCCAATCGTCAAAATGGCGCCGTTGCCGGGGAGTGCGCATGAGTGCCATGTTTTTGGTTAATGTAAATATGTGAATATTGTGAATATGTTTGTCTTTTGTTTGTTTGTTAGTTTTTGTTAGTTTTAAGATCTCTATTGGTTTTGTTTCTATTTGCCACTATGAATTCTCGTCCTTGTGGTTTTGGATATGACTATGACTACTTTGTAGGCGATGAAAACTTGAATGATGGCTCACATTATGGGATAGACGAATTCTCAGGAAGGGAGCCATATACATATGAGCAATCACCATGGCAACCTTCCCCTTCAAGTTACTATGATGGTAGTCCTTCCTATAATGCATATCATTCCTATGGATATGATGAATCTTATCATGGTTATACCGCTCAACCACCATCATTCTACACACCATATTCTCATTAATCCAAGAGCAATATGATCCTACTTATGTTAATAAAGCGGAACAAGAATTAACAGATCGTTTCAAGGAAGAAATGGACCGACTTCAAGCAACCATCTGTCAAAAGATAGATTCTTGGGATTCATATCACAACCGAAATGAGTTCACGGATGATTGTGAGAAAGCAACCAAAGAGGGAGGTATGAGGGAGACTTTAGACTCTCAAGTTTGGCACAAGGAAACGGAGTGTATGTTGCAACAAACGGAGGAAATGAAGATTGCTGAAGATAAAGAAGTGGAAGAAGACCTAGAGGAGGTTGAACAAGACGGAAGTTCCATCCACGGAAATAACTCTACATCAAGTGACAATGGTGGTCTTGTTGAAGCTCCCCCCATCAAATGTGAAATCAATGTTGAGGAGGGTGCGCAACCTCCAACACATGACTTAATCAATAATAAAGGTTTGAAGGAAGTTAGCAAACAAGAAGAATTTAAAGGAAGTTATCAAAAGATGGAAATCATCATGAAGGAGCCAAAGGAAGTGGAACCTACAATGTCAAGACCATTGGAAACCCTCCTTGCTAAGTCGCCGTCCCAATCACAAATTGAGTGGGTAATCATCTCATCCTTTAATTTTCTTGGCCTATATCAATATGCATTGTTAGAAACAGACGGTCAACTTAGAGCTCTTTGTGGGCTAGAGAGTAAGAACGGATTAGATGTCGGTGGACAATTTCAATCAAGGTGCATAAAGGATGGAATATCAAACTTTGAATCTCAAAGGTGGAGTGAAGGCAAATTCAATGGGATTAGGATGATGAGTATGAGTTACAAGCAGAATTCAATAAATTTGTCACCCTATTGGAAGTATGAAGATATGGAAGAAAAGGAGTTGACAAATAAAGTATGGGACCTGGGCACATACATAAAGCACCATCAACTTAGGAACCTTGTCACTTGCTTAGGCCCCCGTGAAGGCCCTGTACGTTTAAATTGGGATCCCGGAGGCCATTGGAAGAGCAAACACTGGTGGGGATTCGAAGAAGAGTTTAAGCACAAGCCACCCTAGCAAGGACCCCACCAAATGTCCAACTTAAGGACTTTAACTAAAAGTGCTAGGTGGGAGACACCCCACCATGGTAAACTCTTTCCACTCTCTTCTAACCTTGTTTAATAAGTGATTCGAGTTACCATTGTAGGTAGGTTCACACATCATAATTAGCTTGTTTGTATACATTAGTAGCTAGAATATTAACATGTATGTTGTGATTAGTAGAAATAGAATAAATCTCAAAACCAACTTGCATTTTAGAAGGTGTAGGTTTTTGACTAAATAAGGAGTTGTAGGCACCATGGGGAGTCTTTGGGCAAGTAGAAGCTTTTAGGCATTATCCTATTCAAAAAAAAAAAAAAGAAAGAGAAGATGGACGCGCGCGCACGCTGTACGTGCACGCGTCTTTGAGCGGATGCATCATCACCCATATTCCAGAGAGTTGGGCCTCTCCTAGGCCAGCGTTGTGCCTCGAGCCCAACTCACTTCACGCTTACGCGCACTACGTGCGTGCGCGCCATACAAACATAAGGAGTAGCACGCGTGCGCGCACTTGCCGCGTACGCGTCAAATTGCTGCTGTAAAATCTTGCGCCAAGCCCCAGAGAGTTAGGCCAGCTCTGGGCCATCCTTAAGCCCCTGGCCCAATTCAGCTCGCGCGGACGCGTACATGCCGCGTACGCGCAGGTATAGGTAGTGCAACCACCAGGCCATTGACCAGAGAGTTAGGCCTCCTATGGGCCAACCTTAAGCCTACAGCCCAACTCCTTTCACGCGTGCGCGCACGGTATGCGCACGCGTCCTTACCCATTTCGACCTTCCGCGCTTGAGCGCGGTGTACACGCACGCGTAGGTCCCTAGTGTCATCAATGCACGCGGACGCGCAAGGTGCGCGCCCGCGTCGTTTTAAAATGATGATAACCCTAACGCTCAACGAGCGTCGCGCAGTCGCGCTCTTCTTCCTCCCCAACCTCCATTTCCATTTCTGCAACTCCCATAGCCACCTCTGCTGCGCCGTCAACCACCACCGCCGACCACCTTCCTTTCTTCCTCTCTTACTATCTTCCCTCAACCCTCCTTCTCTCATTCCTTCACCACATTCCCCCTCTCAGCCACTCACTCTTCTCCCCCCTTTCCGGCCGAACCTCACCGTGCCACCATCATTACCGCCGGCGACGCCCCCTCCCTCATCACCACCCAAATTTCTCTCTTCCTCTCTCATTTCCACCTTCAATCATCACCGACCCGCCCTTGTTCAGTTTCTCATTTTTTTGGCCAAAGCACCGCGCCGGCAGAACTCACCGCCACCGTCCACGGCGGCGCAGTTCCGGGTACTACCCCCCAGTTTCATTTCCTTTCTTTGTTCCCCTCTGCTCCCAGGTTCCTACTCCAGTCTGTTATTTTTTTGTTTTTCCCTTTTTACTGTTCCTTTTGATTAATTACTACAATTGTATGTTAGTTAGTTAAATTCAAATTTTGTATGCTAGGTTAGATAGAAATAATTGCGGTTAGGTAGCTAGGGCTGGATAGAGGATTCTAGGCCTGATAAGTGCTCCGTTTGTGTTTATTTTCTGTTTGTTTGCTTGTCTGCTAAGTGCGAATTTTGAGTTGCTCTGTATGCAATTTGTGCTGCCTGAATGCCTTCTTATTGCCACTATGATTAATTGATACTGTAATGATGCTGTGTGTGCTATTTTGCCACCCGGAAACGTCCAATTTTAAGCCGAGATGCTGCCCAATTTTCAAGAAATTTAATCTCATTTTGATCTTTATTACGAATTTGGGCTAATTCTCGCTAATTTTGACTTCCGGGGTTTACATAAACATTGTAAACATGATTTGTGTGCTTGAAAGGTGCATTTCTCATCATACTACTAATATAATCTCACTTGTACAAATCATTGACTTCTTTACTTACCAACTTCACGCTTACTTGCATTTTAAACCATTTGACCATTCCTTTGAGTCATGATGATGAACATGCCTATTCCTTTAGAATTGTTACATAGTTTGAAACATTGAATTCCTGGTTTTAAAGCCTGCTATCCATGTTTCAAAATCTATTCATATCATGTTTGCTTGCCATCTATTTTACATCCTGAACATGTTTTACTTGCTCCATGCTAAGTGATTAATTGCCTATATTTTATTCCATTTTTCAGGATGTCAGATAAAGGGAAAGGAAAGGCATCATCTTCCAAAAAGAGAAAGAAAACCCCAAACCCCACTTTTGCCTCACTGCTTGCCTATGCTCAAAACCCTCTGAATGACATAGATAAAGCAAACCAATTACTACCGGCCCAGGATACGGTCAAATTCTCCAATCTCTATTGTGAACTCAGATTCCCAAGCTACAATTCAAAGAATCTGAATACTGAGAAGAAACTACTTATTCCATTGGATTTGGCCGACATCATCCACCAGCGTATTGACCAGATGGGTTTGACTTTTCTGGATAGGGAATTGAGCCGGGTGAACCGGTCTTGGGTACAGGAGTTCTACTGCAATTTCTTCCGCCACTCCCTTGATTCGGTACTTGTTAGGGGGATTGAGGTGCCCATCACAGAGCAGGCCATAGAGGATGCCCTTACTTGCCGGCCTAAGACCAGTGACACTGATGCATTCATGCAGGCCGAGATAGACCTTCATTGCATGACCTTTGATTTTGAGGCATTGAGGGCAGTGGTAGCTACTCCAGATGCTCCTTGGGTTATGGATGCCGATAACACGGCACCCAAGGGGATGCACTTTAGTTATCTGAGCCGAGAGGCCAAGACTTGGCAGCAGATTTTCGCTCATTACGTCATGCCCACGACTCACTTCACAGAGATCCCAGTTGCTATGTTGATCCTGATCAGCTGTGTGATGGAGGGAAAAGAGGTTTACTACCCCCAGCTGATCAGGCGGTTCATGTGGAGAGCCCACATCCGAGGTATCTTTCCGTTTCCGGTTTTGGTCACTCAGATGATTCAGCGGGCCGGAGTTCCGTGGCACCAGGATGATGTATCACCACCTCCACCGCTCCCTCAGAAGGAGCCAGTTACTATTCCGTGGGGATCCTGGGTGCACGAGAGGCCCGCCTCGCGCCGTAGATCTCGAGCCAGAGCAGCAGTTGAGGGAGCTGAACCCTCTTCATCATTAGCCCCTGCCGGAGCATCTACCGCAGCTGCACCTCAGCCGATGTACTTGTTAGTTCAGCGTCTCTTCCGGTACATGGAGCGCAGTAAGCACCAGATCATGCGTCGCCTGGATCGGATTGACCAGATGTTTGTGGCCCAGGGCCTTGAGCTACCCCCGCTACCAGAGTCTTCCGGTTCCGATGAGGAGACAGATTTACAGACTGAGGGTATTCATGCAGATGAGCCAGCACATATGGAGGCACCACCGCAGACACAGGAGTCTCAGCCGGTACCACAGCCACAGCCAGAGCCTACCAGTGTACCTATCCCTGATCCTCAGGATTAGCATCGAGGACGATGCTTAATCTTAAGTGTGGGGAGGTAGCCGGTGGCATCATTAGATACCGGTGAACATTTTGGCCACTTTACTAGCTATCTTACTTTGCACACTCTTTGTATATATTTGATGTATTTTGAGTTTATTTTGGATACTTTTACTGCTTGATACGTTTACTACTTATTTTGGATTTTATTTTGGATTTTAGATACTTTGATGCTTATGGATATCCTTAGATGTTTTGGATGATAGATTTCATACTTTTACTTTTAGTTTAACTTTTCTTTATACATTTTTGCATATCTTTCTTTTTAGTTCGTGGTTGTGATTAGAAATCACGCTTTGACTTGCAAACACTTAGTCACCCTTTTTGCATAAGAAATTGGTTTTGAGTGAAAAAGGAAAGGGTGAACTAAGAAAATTTTTGGATTTTTCAATCACAACAATGCCTAGTCAAACATTGAAAGTTTCCAAGGAGTTTAAATATAGGGCATTAACCCAATTGATTGAAAGAAAATTTTTGGTAAAACTTGCTTGAATTACATACTTTGTGAAGCATGTATTGAATTAAGAACACAAGCTTGTGAGACTTGAGCCTATTGATGTGGTTACATTTTATAGCCACTTATTTTCCATTCTTGTGTGAATTTATTCTCTTTCTATGATTGTAATCCTTGATTTGCTTGATCCTATATGTCCATTTATTTCGTGTATTTATGCATTTATATGATTGAGGCCATTACTTCATTAGCCACTTACCCAAATAGCCAACCCTTTATTCTCCATTGTTAGCCAATTTTGAGCCTATGCTTAACCAACTTATTCTCAATTTAGCACATTACAAGCCCAGGGCGAAAAACCAATAAAAGTCCTTGTTTGGATCTTTGATTAGCCTAGGCTAGTGAGAGTGTTCAGTATTCAAAGTTGGTGAGGTTTGGGAACATTGGAGGGGATAAAGGGGGTAGTACACTTTTATGTTTAGGAATTGGGTACATACTCATGTATTGATCAAATGAATAGACCTTATGCATTGATGCTCTTGTATATAGTTTGACAAAAGAAAAAAAAGAAGAAAAAGAAAGAAAATAATAAAAAGGGGACAAATTGCCCCAAAGTGAAGTCAATAAAAAGGAATCAATGCATAGGTGTTATGAATCAAATAAGGATGCATGAATATGTAAGAAAAAGTGAAGAATGGGTAGTTAGAATAGTTTGAACTTGTATAGGTCATTATATAGTTAGGTGGGAAAGTCTATGCTAATTAAAGATTCAAATCCTAGTCCACTTAACCATAAATGATCCTACCTTGACCCTAACCCCATTACAACCTAAATGAAAGACCTCATGATGAATGTATGCATGCATTGAATAAATGTTGATTGTTAGAAGAAAATCAAATCTTGGAAAGCTTGATTAGAAGAGAATTGAGTGAATTGACCCTTAAACACTTGAGTGAATAGAGCGGATACA
>NC_029777.3:65036913-65076620 GCF_000817695.3 Arachis duranensis
AATAAATGTCATAACCCTTAGTTCCTTCTTATTTTAGCATGATGACATGCTAAGGTTTAAGTGTGGGGAGGTTGACAAACCCCAATTTGAGGGTTTATCTTGTATTGAATTTAGAGTATTTTGATAACCTTTTGTCACATTTAACCTATAAATTAGTTAGCATAGTTTTGTTATCTCTCCCATAATTGTGCTTAAGTGTAAAAACATGCTTTTTAAGCCTTATCTTGATGAATTCTAATTTCTCTTTGATTCCATAAGATGCCTTGATATGTTTGTTAGTAGTTCCAGGATTGAAATAGGCTAGGCATGGATCAAAGGAAGCAAGGAAGGAAGCATACAAGTGGAGAGAAGCACAAAAAGCCAAAGAGTTGAATTCGGCCCATGCAAGTGGAGAGAAGCACAAAAAGCCAAAGAGTTGATCTCGGCCAAGCACGCGTACGCGTACAAGGCGCTCGCGCGCACATCGCAGAATTGGCCAGGGATGCGCACGCACACCGTGCGCGCACGTGATTCTTTTATTACAGCACGTGTCTGGCAATTTTGGAAGGTTTTAGCAACCAACTTTGGCGCCAAAATGCATATAAGAGCCAAGGATTGAAGGGGATTGACATTCATTCATACATTGACACACATTCACTTCCATAGACTAATTTTAGATCATTAGGTAGATATTTTTAGTTAGTTACATTTTGTAGAGAGAGAAACTCCAACTTCTCTCTAGGATTCATCTTCATCTTCTCAATTCTCAACCATTCCTTGGTGAGATCTATTACAACACTCAATTTACTTTGTTCATGTTGTAGATCCTCTTCTCTAATCTCATTAGTGTTTGTAATTGTTCAATTCTCATAAGTCTTAGATTCAACGTTGTTGTTATTGGATTCTATTGATTCATTGAAGATTTCATTTTCATTGTTGTTCATTGTTGATTGTTGTTAATCTCTTGTATTGAATTGCTTTGATCCTAATTCTTTTCTCTCCATTTTGCTATGTCTTTCATTCTCGCTCCCCAAGTGTTTGAGAAAATGCCAACTTTAGATATGGAGTAGTATTCCCTCACTTGGCCTAGTGGTTGAGTCATTGGAGACACTTGAATAATGGATGTCAATTGTTGATTAAGAATTGAGGATTGCTAATTGACTTAGAGTGCACTAAAGCTAGACTTCCCTAGGGTAAGACTAGGACTTGTGACTTGAGTTAATTACTTTTACTTGACTTTCCTCTATAATTAGGGGTTAACTAAGTAAAGCAACACTCCTTTGTTATCACAATTGAATGAAGCTATAGTGATAGAACTTCCAATGTTCAACCTTGGCCAAGGCTTTTGATATTGATTGATTGTTGTTTTCTTTTATTCACACTTTTATGCCACACTCTTCAAGCCACAAAAAGACCACTTAACCAATAACATGCATCCTTGTAGCATTCCTAGGGAAGAACGACTCGGGACTAATACTCTCGATTATAGATTGTAGATTTGTTTGATGATGGATTTTGCGTCGGTTTAGACTATACTACGATTGATCACTTGATAAATTCTATACCGACAAAAATTCATTTGTCAGGCATGCATACAATTCTCATCCAAATACTTGCTTATTGCCTAAGAAAATGCATGAAATCAACCTAAAGCATACAAAAAATGGCTAGTAAAACTAGCCAAGATGCCCTGGCATCACTCCCCCTTCAATTCGGTTTCAAGGAAACATGCTTAAACATGTGTTTTCTTGATGTTCTTCCTTAGGAATCATGCTTAACATGACTTAAGGGCCAAGAAACATGAATTTCTAGCACGTATAAGGTGAGAAATCACTTCCTAACATGATGACTAAGATTTGGTTAGTTGAGGGTTTTTGGATTTAAAGTTGTTCTTGATGTGATTTAGGAGGAAAAAGTGCTTAAGAACCACTTAAGGACCTAACCGAATTAGGAGCAGCAAAACCAGGTAGGGTTTGACGAAATTAATCTCGATTGAATGTGTTTAAGTTTGGTGATTATGATATGGTTTGGCTGTGCTTGAAATTGATTGTTTATATGAGTGATTCTTGATGAAATTTTGGTGAAAATTTGTTAAAATTTGATGATATTCAAGCTATGAATGCATGTTCTTGTGGCTGCTGGAATTTCAAACCCTAACCTTTAAATTGGGGTTCAATTTGTGTTAAATTCATGTAGAAAAGATGGGGTCTTAGTGGCTGGGAATTTATTATGAATTTCGGTAAAAATCGGTTGCTGAAAAGATTGAAAAACGGGTAAAAACAAAGAAAGAATCAAAAGAATTTACGAAGAACGCGAAGAACACTTTGAGTGTGATGAAGAACATTGAAGAACACCTTTTAGATCTTAGAAAGGGCAAGGTTGTAATTATTTTGGTGTTTGAGGGGTTATTTGGTAATTTCTAAAAGTTAGGGTGGTTAAAGTATAAATATTAAAAGTTACGGGTGGTAAAAAGTAAATTTTAAAGGTTAAAAGTTAAAGTAGGGTAATTTTCAAAATTTAATGATGAAATAATAAATAATAATAAAATATTAAATAATAATATTTAATTAAAAATAATATTTTAATAAAAATAAAAAAATAATACGAAAAGGCAGTTTTTTGTAAAAGCTTTAGAAAGACAACTTTAAGCGCAGAATCTCATAATTACCTTCATAATAACACTTAGTGATGGGAAGTGCATATTAGTAAGGCAAAGATAAAGGAAAGATAAGAAGTTAAAGAAAAGATAAAACCCAAAGAAAATTCTATAAAGTTTTAATGACAGAAAAACAAACAGATATTAGTGAACGAACTAGGGCAACATAGTTAGTTCTTGAGTTGCGCCCAGGGTTAGGTATAATATGAAAAGTTAAACTGTTTCAGTATAGACTTAATGAACCTATACTTGGGGACTATTTATACCGAAATTTACATTAGCTCTAAAACATATATTAAGCAGAGAAATCAGAGCAGAGTAAAGAAACACAGAGAATAGAGTAACCATAGTACAGTAAAGAGTTACAAAGAAAAGAGAAACCAGAACAGAGTAAAGAGATATAAGGAGATAAAGAGTAATATGATAAAGAGAATAGAGAACAAGCAGAGGGCCTGTTGAAAGGTCATTTGTTGCATTAAGGCAACTCCAGAGTTATTTGTATGATCATCTGCTGCATTGAGGCAGTCAGATAGATGGTGGTACAGCCACTGAGAGTGCTTTTCTGAGATACCTTGCTATAATGCTTTGTTGTAAGACAGAGGTTGCTTACAGAGGTATCGAGATCAGTGTGCTCCTGTAAGATCAGAGGTTGCTTACAGTGAGTGTGTTTTTGCTCCTGTAAGGCTGAAGTTACTTACAGTGAGTGTGTTGTTGCTCCTGTAAGACAGAGGTTGCTTACAGTGAGTGTGTTGGGCGTATATCGGCTAATAAGTGCCGCCCTACAAGACAAAGGTTGCTTGCAGTGGGTATTGCCAACAGGAAAGCCTTATCCAGACAGAGGTTGCTGGGTAACGTCAGGAGCGGGTATGTAACAGACAGATGAGCTCATTACCTGCACTAGGGCTACACATGCATCATATTTGGTTGCATATTTCCTCTTTGTTATGATTGTTTTTGAATGTATGCTTTCTTTGTTTGTATTCTATTCACTGTGTCTGTGTTTTACTTTCTTGTATTCTTCTATTTGTGTTCTATTTTCTGTTTGCTCAATTTTCTCTATTTATCTGTTTACTACTTCACTGTATTCTACTATTCGTCTGCGAGAAAACATAGAATTAATGAACTTAACTAATAACACCGGCCCTACTAAGAACTCCCAAGTTATTACCCCTTCTCTCTCCATTCCCCCTTCAGATGGAAGCAAAAGTTCCCTTCCATAGTTCGCTGACGATTGTACGCAAAAAGGATTCCGTTCTAGGTAGCCTTTTGAGTCTAGGGTGAATCTCGTTCTCTGTTTATATGTATATACTATGATACCAGCCAACGTCTGCACCCAGTTCGAATGCGCACTTTAGCCTAAATCTTGTGTACGAGATTCCTGTTGTGTAGCTACTTGATGGAGTACCAGTGAGACGTTATATGGCAATGTATGATCGTGCAGAGGAGTAGTAGACGACCTTCCACCTTTTGATGACATTTGACCTGACTTGAGTTTTAAAGACCTAGAACTTATTTTCCCTCGCTTTAGTAGTTTAGAGGGACTAGGTGAGTATAGAGTCTAGGATAGCCTGGGTGCCAGCTTAGGGACTTCTTGAACAGGTCAGGGCATAGGATGTTGTACGTATATATATATGTATATAGTTATTATCTAGCTATATCTAGGGGTGTTCTAACTAAAAGTCTATACTTAAATAAAGGCTTGATCACTGAATGATGTTAACTGTTTGAGATGTATATATGTGCGGTTGTTTATAACTATTTTATCTGTTATTATTTGCGAGTTGATTGTGAATGATCCTGTTTAATAACCCATACGTTTTAAAAAAAATATCTCCTAAAATAACTACGCTTCAACGAATCAGGCTCATATAATAAATAATAGATAATAATTAGGAAGACAAGTTGGTAGCGCTCAATTTCTAGTATGATCATGAAGAACCAAAAATTGGGTCGTTACAATTTGGTATCAGAGCAGTTCATTCCCAGTAGAGCTTCGGGAGTGGACTGACTATGCTTCACTGCATACTCTGCTTGTGTGTTTCATGCTGTTAGGGTATCTTTAAGATACATTTGGCATGAATGTCTATGAGCACTCATTTTGGGAATGTTCGTGCCTAACTTGAGATATTAAGACTGATCACCTTAATATTGATTGTTTGGTGCGGATAAGACCTCAATGACTGTGAATAGGCATAGTTTAATCGAGCTCCAAACGATGAATCAATGTGAGCCACAGCTATCTTCATAGTTGTTATGTCCATGGCTATGAGCCTATGACTATGTGAGATTTGGGTGATGTAAGGAACGGATCAATCTTTTCGTTAGGATGACTTGAAGGAAAAAGATCGCTTGAAGATGGATTCTTACACATGGCTGAAATTTTGAGGGCAAAATTTTCTTTTAGGAGAGTAGAATGTAACAACCCTGATTTTCGAGTATGCGAGATCTTTTTTGAAAGCATGGAATCCTCCGGAAGATCAGTAAAGGGAACACCTCTGTTGTATCATCAAGCATCTCAATCCTCATTGTCATTATATTATCTTTAATTCAAGACCTTAGTGGAGATAAGCCCGACAACGCAATCACGAAGAACCTTGTTTTTGAACCGTATCGGTTAGGAGTTTTGATTCTGGTTTTCGTAAGTAGTCTCTGTTTGATGAGCTGGACTCAATTCATGAGAGAAGAAAGATAATAGTATACTATTATCGTTATATTAGTATTAGAATATTTTTGAATGATATTATAAGGTTACCTGGTCTGTTTTAGTAAAAAACAGGAAATCGGTTTAACCAGGTTCACAGTTTACTGGTGCAGCTTAGCACCAGCACTCTCTGATGACTTTAGCAATGTTAAGGCCTCATTATACATGTTATATTCTCATAATAAATATGCTACTAGTGTCATTTATGCTAGTACCTCAGAAAATAATTTTTAGACATGTTTGTACAAGTGTTCCGATACATCTAGTTTTAGTAGTTATACACCTGAGATATTTTAATATTATTTTAACCCACCTCCAAGCCAGCCAATCACAACTCACCTTACACCCCAAAGACCTCCAAGTCTGTCTCATTTATTCATTTTGGCCGAAATAACAAGAGAGAAAAGAGAGAAACTTTCATGAACACTTAATCTTCAAAGCCTGATTTCTTTTGAACTAAAACTCAAATCAAAACTCCGATTTCACCAAAATGATCCTCTCTTCTTCCTCTACATAACCATACAACATATCAAGGCTGGAAATACGGTGAGATGGCTGTCTCCCTCCTTCTTCAATTTTTCAAGGAAACATGCTTAAACATGAGCTTTCTTGATGTTCTTCCTTAGGAATCATGCTTAACTTGACTTGAGGGCCAATAAATGTGAATTTCCAGCACATCTAAGGTGAGAAATCACTTCCTAACATGCTGACTAAGCTTTGGTTAGTTGAGGGTTTTGGATTTAAGGTTGTTGTTGATGTGATTTAGGAGTAAAAACTGCTTAAGGACCACCTAAGAACATAACCGAATTAGGAGCAGCAAAACCAGGTAGGGTTTGATGAAATTAATCTCGATTGATTGTGTTTGAGTTGTGTGATTATGATATGGTTTGGCTGTGCTTGAAATTAATTGTTTATATGAGTGATTCTTGATAAAATTTTGGTGAAAATTTGATGAAATTTGATGATATTCAAGCTATGAATGCATGTTCTTGTGGCTGCTGGAATTTCAAACCCTAACCTTTAAATTGGGGTTCAATTTGTGTTAAAATCATGTGGAAAAGATGGGGTTTTAGTGGCTGGGAATTTATTATGAATTTCGGTAAAAATCGGTTGTTGAAAAGATTGAGAAACGGGTAAAAACAAAGAAAGAATCTAAAGAATTTACGAAGACCACAAAGAACACTTTGAGTGTGATGAAGAACATTGAAGAATACCTTTTAGATCTTAAAAAGGGCAAGGTTGTAATTATTTTGGTGTTTGAGGGGTTATTTGGTAATTTCTAAAAATTAAGGTGGTTAAAGTAGAAATATTAAAAGTTACGGGTAGTAAAAAGTAAAGTTTAAAGGTTAAAAGTTAAATTAGGGTAATTTTTGAAATTTTAATGATAAAATAATAAATAATAATAAAATTTTAAATAATAATATTTAATTAAAAATAATATTTTAATAAAAATAATAAAATAATGCAGAAAAGGCAATTTTTTGTAAAAGCTTTAGAAAGACAACTTTAAGCACAAAATCTCATAATTACCTTCATAAAACACTTAGGGAGTGGTAAGAGCATATTAGTGAGGCAAAGATAAAGGAAAGATAAGAAGTTAAAGAAAAGATAAAAACCAAAGAAATTTCTGTAAAGTTTTAATGACAGAAAAACAAATAGAAATTAGTGAACGAACTAGGGCAACATAGTTAGTTCTTGAGTTGCGCCCAGGGTTAGGTATAATATGAAAAGTTAAACTGTTTCAGTATAGACTTAATGAACCTATACTTGGGATAGACTAACTATTTATACCGAAATTTACATAAGTTTTAAATACACATGTTAAGCAGAGAAATCAGAGTAGAGTAAAAAAACACAGAGAATAGAGTAACCAGAGTAGAGTACAGAGATACAGAGAAAAGTGAAACCAGAATAGAGTAAAGAGATATAAGGAGAAAAAGAGTAATATGATAAAGAGAATAGAGAACAAGCAGAGGGCCTATTGAAATGTCATTTGTTGCATTAAGGCAACTTTAGAGTTATTTATATGATCATCTGCTGTACTGAGGTAGTCAGATAGATGGTGGTACAACCACTGAGAGTGCTTTTATGAGATACCTTGCTATAATGCTTTGTTGTAAGACAGAGGTTGCTTACAGAGGTATCGAGATCAGTATGCTCCTGTAAGACAGAGGTTGCTTACAATGAGTGTGTTGTTGCTCCTGTAAGACAGAGGTTACTTACAGTGAGTGTGTTGTTGCTCCTGTAAGACAGAGATTGCTTACAGTGAGTGTGTTGGGCGTATATCGGCTAATAAGTGCTGCCCTGCAAGACAAAGATTGCTTGCAGTGGGTATTGCCAACAGGAAAGCCTTATCTAGACAGAGGTTGTTGGGTAGCGTCGGGAGCGGGTATGTAACCGACAGATGAGCTCATTACCTGCACTAGGGTTAGACATGCATCATATTTGGTTGCACATTTCCTCTGTTATGATTGTTGTTTGAATGTATGCTTTCTTTGTTTGTATTCTATTCACTGTGTCTGTGTTTTACTTTCTTGTATTCTTCTATTTGTGTTCTATTTTTCGATTGCTCTATTTTCTCTATTTATCTGTTTACTACTTCACTGTATTCTGCTATTTGTGTGTGAGGAAACATAGAATTAATGAATTTAACTAATAACCCTGGCCCTACTAAGAACTTCCTAGTTCTTACCCCTTCTTTCTCCCTTCCCCCTTCAGATGGAAGCAAAAGTTCCCTTCCATAGGTCGCTGACGATCGTACACAAAAAGGATTCCACTCTAGGTAGTCTTCTGAGTCTAGGGTGAATCTCGTTCTCTGTTTATATGTATATACTGTGAGACCAGCCAATGTCTCTACCCCGTTTGTATGCGCATTTTAGCCTAAATCCTGTGTACGAGACTCCTGTTGTGTGGCTACTTGATGGAGTACCAGTGGGACGTCATATAGCAATGTATGATCGTGCAGAAGAGTAGTAGACGACCTTCCACCTTTTGATGACATTCGACCTGACTTGAGTTTTAAAGACCCAGAACGTATTTTCCCTTGCTTTAGTAGTTTAGAGGGACTAGGTGAGTATAGAGTCTAGGATAGCCTGGGTGCCAGCTTAGGGACTTCTTGAACAGGTCAAGGCCTAGGATGTTGTATGTATATATATGTATATAGTTATTATCTAGCTATATCTAGGGGTGTTCTAACTAAAAGTCTATACTTAAATAAAGGCTGGATCACTGAATGATGTTAACTGTTTGAGATGTATATATGTGCGGTTGTTTATAACTATTGTATCTATTATTATTTGCGAGTTGATTGTGAATGATCCTGTTTAGTAGCCCATACGTTTTAAAAAAAAATTATCTTGTAAAATAACTACGCTTTTAAAAATGAATCAGGCTCATATAATAAATAATAGATAATAATTAGGAAGACAAGTTGGTAGCGCTCAGTTTCTAGTATGATCATGATGCACCAGAAATTGGGTCGTTACAGTCCAAGCAGACTCAGCCAAGTTGGCGATCAGTTGCCATGCTTCATCTGTGGCCTTGTACTTTTTCAGAGAACCATTGCTTGCACCATCTAATGTAGTCTTATCCTGAGGCTTCATGCCTTGTGTGAAGTAGCCGATCAACACCAACTTGAAAATCATGTAAAGTAGCCGATCAACACCAGTACTCGTAGAGAGTCTCGGATTTGCCTTGGATGATCATTGAAATCTCTTTCCTTAGTCTATCAGTAACTTCAGCTGGAAAGTATTTTTCTAGGAATTCCCTCCTGAGCGTATCCCAGTTAGTAACAACTGCTTTAGGTTGAGTGTAGTACCACTCCCTCGCCTTTTCCACAAGAGAAAATGGGAAAGCGGCTAGCAGAATAGAAGTTCCAGATGCACCATTACGCCTAGCAGTCGAACAGGCTGTCTGAAAATCACTGAGGTGCTTGAGAGGCTCTTGAGCAGGTAAGCCATTGGTGGACGAAATTGTGATCATCAACAATGGATCCAAAGACTTGGTGCTCTTAAACATGAATTACACTTTGTCACAACTCCACACAACTAACCAGCAAGTGTTCTGGGTCGTCCAAGTAATACCTTACGTGAGTAAGGGTCGATCCCACAGAGATTGTTGGTATGAAGCAAGCTATGGTCATCTTGTAAATCCCAGTCAGGCGGATTTAAATGGATTAAGAGATTATTGGTTTAAATAATGATGATAAAATAAATAAAAAATAAAGATAAAGTTACTCATGTAATTCCATGGTAGGAATTTCAGATAGGTGTATGGAGATGCTGTGTTCCTTCTGAATCTTTGCTTTTCTACTTCTTTCTTCCAGTTTTTTATCACTCCTTTCTATGGCAAGCTGTATCTAGAGCATCACCGTTGTCAATGGCTACATCCCATCCTCTCAGTGAAAATGGTCCAAATGCTCTGTCACAGCATGGCTAATCATCTGTCGGTTCTCAATCAGGTTGGAATAGAATCCCGTGATTCTTTTGCGTCTGTCACTAATGCCCAGCCTTCAGGAGTTTGAAGCTCGTCACAGTCATTCAATCCTAGAATCCTACTCGGAATACCACAGACAAGGTTAGACTTTCTGGATTCTCATGAATGCCGCCATCAATTCTAGCTTATACCACGATGATTCTGATCAAGGAATCCAAGAGATATGCGCCCGGTCTAAGGTAGAACGGAAGTGGTTGTCAGTCACGCGCGTTCATAGGTGAGAATGATGATGAGTGTCATGGACCATCACATTCATCAAGTTGAAGTGCAACGAATATCTTAGAACAGGAATAAATCGAATTGGATAGAAAATAGTAGTAATTGCATTAAAACTTGAGGTACAGCAGAGCTCCACACCCTTGATCTATGGTGTGCAGAAACTTCACCGTTGAAAATACATAAGTGAAAGGTCCAGGCATGGCCGAATGGCCAGCCCCCAAAACGTGATCACAGTATCAAAAATACAATCCAGGATGAAAACACAATAGTAAAATGTCCTATTTATAATAAACTAGCTACTTAGGGTTTACAGAAGTAAGTAATTGATGCATAAATTCACTTTTGGGGCCCACTAGGTGTGTGCTTGGGCTGAGCTTGATCTATCCATGAGCTGAGGCTTCTCTTGGAGTTGAACGCCAAGTTGTAACGTGTTTTGGGCATTCAACTCTGGTTCGTGACATGTTTCTGGCGTTTGACTCCAGAATGCAGCATGAAACTGGCGTTGAGTGCAGCTTTACGTCATCTAATTACGAATAAAGTATGGACTATTATATATTGCTAGAAAGCTCTCGATGTCTACTTTCCAAAGCCGTTAAGAGCGCGCGATTTGAAGTTCTGTAGCTCTAGAAAATCCATTTGAGTGCAGGGAGGTCAGATTCCAACAGCATTAGCAGTCCTTTGTCAGCCTCCTATCAGAGTTTTGCTCAGGTCCCTCAATTTCAGCCAGAAAATACCTGAAATCACAGAAAAACACACAAACTCATAGTAAATTCCAGAAATGTGAATTTAGCATAAAAACTAATGAAAACATCCCTAAAAGTAACTAGATCATACTAAAAATTACCTAAAAACAATACCAAAAAGCGTATAAATTATCCGCTCATCACAACACCAAACTTAAATTGTTGCTTGTCCCCAAGCAACTGAAAGTCAATTAGGATAAAAAGAAGAGAATATACTATAAATCCTAAAATATCAGTGAATATTAATTTTAATTAGATGAGCGGGACTTGTAGCTTTTTGCTTCTGAACAGTTTTGGCATCTCACTTTTTTTTTAAAGTTTAGAATGCCTAGCTTCTATAGGAACTTAGAATTTCAGATAGTGTTTTTGATTCTCCTAGTTAAGTTTGTTGATTCTTGAACACAGCTACTTTTATGAGTCTTGGTCGTGGCCCTAAGAATTTTGTTTTCCAGTATTACCATCGGATACATAAATGCCACAGACACATGACTGGGTGAACCTTTTCAGATTGTGACTCAGCTTTGCTAGAGTCCCCAGTTAGAGGTGTCCAGAGCTCTTAAGCACACTCTTGTTGCTTTGGATCACGACTTTAACCACTCAGTCTCAAGCCTTTCACTTGGACCTGCATGCCACAAGCACATGGTTAGGGACAGCTTGATTTAGCCGCTTGGACCTAGATTTTATTTCCTTGGGCCCTCCTATCCATTGATGCTCAAAGCCTTGGATCCTTTTTACCCTTGCCTTTTGGTTTTAAGGGCTTTTGGCTTTTTCTGCTTGCTTTTTCTTTTTCAAAATTTTTTTTCGCCATTTTTTTTGCAAGCTTTTGCTATTCACTGCTTTTTCTTGCTTCAAGAATCAATTTTATGATTTTTCAGATCATCAATAACATTTCTCTTTTTCATCATTTTTTCAAGAGCCAACAATTTTTTAACATTCATAAACAACAAGATCAAAAATATGCACTGTTTAAGCATTCATTCAGAAAACAAAAAGTATTGCCACCACATCAAAATAATTAAACTAATTTCAAGATAAAATTTGAAATCCAAGTATTTCTTGTTCTTTTGTAATTAGGCACATTTTTCATTTAAGAGAGGTGAAGGATTTATGGAATTTATTCATAGCTTTAAGACATAGTTACTACATACTAATGATCATGAAGTAGAGACACAAAATGTAGATAAAAATGAAAAACAGAAAAGATAAGAACAAGGAATGAATCCACCTTAGTGGCATCTTCTTCTTGAAGGACCAATGATGTCCTTAACCTTTTCTATGTCCCTTCCTTGCCTTTGTTGCTCCTCCCTCATTGCTCTTTGATCTTCTCTAATTTCATGGAGAATGATGGAGTGCTCTTGATGTTCCACCCTTAATTGATCCACATTGTAACTCAAATCTTCTAAGGAAGTGTTGAATTGTTCCCAATAGTTGTTGGGAGGAAAGTGCATCCCTTGAGGTATCTCCGGGATTTCTTGGTGATGAGCTTCCTCATGCGTCTCTTGGGTTCCATGAGTGGGCTCTCTTGTTTGCTCCATTCTTTTGTTAGTGATGGACTTGTCCTCCTTAATGAGGATGTCTCCTTCTATGATAACTCCAACTGAGTAACATAGATGGCAAATAAGATGAAGAAAAGCTGGTCTTGCCAAAGTAGAGGGCTTATCGGCTATTTTGTAGAATTCATGGGAGATGATTTCATGAACTTCTACTTCCTCTCCATTCATGATGCTATGAATCATGATGGCCCGATCCACAGTAACTTCAGATCGGTTGCTAGTGGGGATGATGGAGCGTTAGATGAACTCCAACCATCCTCTAGCCACAGGCTTGAGGTCCAGTCTTCTTAATTAAACCGGCTTGCCTTTGGAGTCTCTTTTCCATTGAGCTCCTTCAACACATATGTCCCTAAGGACTTGGTCCAACCTTTGATCAAAGTTGACCCTTCTTGTGTAGGGGTGTGCATCTCCTTGCATCATGGGCAAGTTGAATGTCAACCTCACATTTTCCGGACTAAAATCTAAGTATTTCCCCCGAACCATTGTAAGATAGTTCTTTGGATTCGGGTTCATACTTTGATCATGGTTCCTAGTGATCCATGCATTGGCATAGAACTCTTGAACCATCAAGATTCCGACTTTGTTGAATGAGGTTGGTCAGAACTTCCCAACTTTTCCTTTGAATCTTATGTCAGATCTCTGGAAACTCATTTTTCTTGAGCTTGAAAGGGACCTCAGGGATCACCTTCGTCTTGGCAACAACATCATGAAGTGGTCTTGATGGGCTTTGGAGATGAATCTTTCCATCTCCCATGACTCGGAGGTGGAAGCTTTTTCTTCCCTTTTCCTTTTCTAAAGGATTCTCCGGCCTTAGGTGCCATCAATGGTAATGGAAAAATAAAAAAGCTTATGCTTTTACCACACCAAACTTAAAATATTGCTCGCCCTCAAGCAAGAGAAGAAAGAAGAGAAGAAGAAGAAGAAGAAGAAAATATGGAGGAGAGGAGGAGAGGTGTATTCGGCCAAAAAGGAGAAGATGGGGTTGTGTTGTGTAAAAATTAAGGAGAATGGAGGGGTTTATATAGTGAGGGGAGAGGGAGTAGGTTCGACCATTTAGGGTGGGTTTGGGTGGGAAAAAAATTTTGAATTTTGAAAGTAGGTGGGGTTTATGGGGAAGAGTGGATGGATGTGTGTGGTGAATGGGGTAATTGGGAAGAGAGATAGAGGTGATTGGTGAAAGGTTTTTGGGAAAGTGTGTTATAGGATTATTAGGAGGTAGGGTGAGAATATGGTAGGTGGGGATCCTATGGGGTCCACAGAAACTAAGGTGTCAAGGATTTACATCCCTGCACCAATTAGGCATGTAAAATGCCTTTCCATGCAATTCTGGTGTTTAAATGCTGAAGTGATGCATGTTTTGGGCGTTCAACGCCCATGTGCAGCATGTTTCTGGCGTTGAACGCCAGCCAGATGCTCCTTACTAGCGTTTAAACGCTAGTAAGTCCTTCCTCCAGGGTGTGATTTTTCTTCTGCTATTTTTTATTCTGTTTTTAATTTTAATATTTTTTCATGACTCCACATGATCATGAACCTAATAAAACATAAAAGAACAATAAAATAAAAATAAAATTAGATAAAAAAATTGGGTTGCCTCCCAATAAGCGCTTCTTTAATGTCAATAGCTTGACAGTGGGCTCTCATGGAGCCTCACAGGTGATAAGGTCAATGTTGTATAGTCCCAACACCAAACTTAGAGTTTGGTTGTGGGGATTCAACACCAAACTTAGAGTTTGGTTGTGGCCTCCCAATTCCAAATATAGAGTTTGACTGTGGGGGCTCTGTTTGACTCTGTACTGAGAGAAGCTCTGCATGCTTACTCTCCCTTGTTACAGAAGGATAGCCGTGTGCCTTAAACACAAGGTAGTCCCCATTCAATTGAAGGACTAATTCTCCTCTGTTAACATCTATCACAGCTTCCACTGTGGCTAGGAAAGGTCTTCCAAGGATGATGCATTCATCCTCCTCATTTCTAGTGTCTAAGATTATGAAATCAGCAGGGATGTAAAGGTCTTTAACCTTTACTAACATGTCCTCTACTAATCCATAAGCTTGTCTTACTGACTTGTCTGCCAATTGTAATGAGAATAAGGCAGGTTGTACCTCAATGATCCCCATCTTCTCCATTACAGAGAGTGGCATAAGATTTATGCCTGACCCTAGGTCACACAGAGCTTTTTCAAAGGTCATGGTGCCTATGGTACAGGGTATTAAGAATTTCCCAGGATCTTGTTTCTTTTGAGGTAAAGTTTTCTGAACCCATGTGTCAAGTTCACTAATGAGCAAGGGAGGTTCACCTTCCCAAGTCTCATTACCAAATAACTTGGCATTCAGCTTCATGATGGCTCCTAGATATTGAGCAACTTGCTCTCCAGTTACATCTTCATCCTCTTTAGAGGAAGAATAATCTTCAGAGCTCATGAATGGCAGAAGGAGATTTAATGGAATCTCTATGGTCTCTATATGAGCCTCAGATTCCTTTGGATCCTCAATAGGAAACTCCTTCCTGCTTGAGAGACGTCCCATGAGATCTGCCTCATTGGGATTCACATCCTCTCCCTCCTCCTTGCATTCAGCCATTTTGATTATATCAATGGCCTTGCACTCTCTTTTTGGATTTTCTTTAGTATTGCTTGGGAGAGTACTAGGAGGGGTTTCAGTGATTTTCTTACTCAACTGGCCCACTTGTGCCACCAGATTTCTGATGGAGGACCTTGTTTCATTTATGAAACTTAAAGTAGCCTTAGACAGATCAGAGACTAAGTTTGCTAAATTAGAGGGATTCTGTTCATAATTCTTTGTCTGTTGCTGAGAAGATGATGGATAAGGTTTGATATTGCTGAGCCTATTTCTTCCACGAATATTAAACCCTTGTCGAGGCTTTTGTTGATCCTTCCTTGAGAAATTCGAATGATTTCTCCATGATGAATTATAGGTGTTTCCATAAGGTTCACCCATGTAATTTACCTCTGTCATTGCAGGGTTTTCAGGATCATAAGCTTCTTCTTTAGAAGATGCCTCTTTAGTACTGTTGGATGCATTTTGCCATCCATTCAGACTTTGAGAAATCATGTTGACTTGCTGAGTCAACACTTTGTTCTGAGCCAATATGGCATTCAGAGCATCAATTTCAAGAACTCCCTTCCTCTGAGGTGTCCCATTATTCACAGAATTCCTCTCAGAAGTATACATGAATTGGTTATTTGCAACCATGTCAATAAGTTCTTGAGCTTCTGCAGGCGTTTTCTTTAGGTGAATGGATCCACCTGCAGAATGGTCCAATGACATTTTGAAAAACTTAGATAGACCATAATAGAATATATCTAATATGGTCAATTCTGAAAACATGTCAGAAGGACACTTTTTGGTCAACTGCTTGTATCTTTCCCAAGCTTCATAGAGGGATTCACCATCTTTTTGCTTGAAGGCCTGAACATCCACTCTAAGCTTGCTCAGCTTTTGAGGAGGAAAGAATTTATCCAAAAAGGTCGTAACCAGCTTATCCCAAGAGTCCATGCTATCTTTAGGTTGGGAGTCCAACCATGTTCTAGCTCTGTCTCTTACAGCAAAAGGGAAAAGCATGAGCCTGTAGACTTTAGGATCTACTCTATTCGTCTTAACAGTCTCACAAATCTACAAGAACTCAGTTAAAAACTGGTAAGGATCTTCAGATGGAAGTCCATGAAACTTGCAGTTCTGTTGCATTAAAGCAACTAATTGAGGTTTCAGCTCAAAATTGTTTGCTCCAATGGCAAGAATTGAGATGCTTCTTCCATCAAACTTGGACGTAGGTTTAGTAAAGTCAACAAGCATCCTCCTTGCATTATTGTTGTTGGGTTCGGCTGCCATCTCTTTCTCTTGTTCAAAAATTTCAGAAAGGTTGCCTCTGGATTGTTGTAATTTAGCTTCTCTTAGTTTCCTTTTCAGAGTCCTTTCAGGTTCAGGATCAGCTTCAACAAGAGTGCTTTTTTCCTTGTTCCTGCACATATGAAAGAGAAGAGAACAAGAAAAGAAGAGGAATCCTCTATGTCACAATAAAGAGGATCCTTATTATTAGTAGAAGAAGAAAAGAATAAAGAAAGGAGAATCAAAACACAAGGGTAAGGATAGAGGCAGTGATTGGAGATGAAGAGAGGTGAAGAAAAGTGTTAGTAAATGAATAAATAAATAGAAGAAGATGAGAGAGAGAATTCGAAAATTAATTTTGAAAAGGAATTAGTGATTTTCGAAAATTAAAGGTGAGATAGAATTAAAATTAAAATTTAAAATAATTAGTTAATTTAAAAAGAATTTTGAAAAAGGGATGAGATATTTTCGAAAATTAGAGAGGAAAAAGTAGTTAGGTGGTTTTGAAAAAGATAAGAAACAAACAAAAAGTCAAATAGTTAGTTGAAAAAGATTTGAAAATCAAATTTGAAAAGATAAGAAGATAAGAAGTTAGATAAGATATTTTAAAATCAAATTTTTGAAAAAGATAAAATTTTGAAAAAGATATGATATAAAAGATAAGATAAGATAGATTTAATTTTTAAAATTAATTACTTAACTAACAAGAAATTAAAAGATAAGATTCTAGAATTTAAAGATTGAACCTTTCTTAACAAGAAAGTAACAAACTTCAAATTTTTGAACCAATCACATTAATTGTTAGCATAATTTTCGAAAATAAAGATAAAATTAAGAAAAAGATTTTTGAAAAATATTTTTAAATTTTCGAAAATCATAAGATAAAAATGAAAAAGATTTAATTTTTGAAAATGTTTTGAAAAGATAGGATTTTTAAAATTGAAAATTTGACTTGACTTGTAAGAAACAACTAATTTTAAAAATTTTTGACTAAGTCAACTCAAATTTTCAAAAATTATGAGAAAATTAAGGAAAATATATTTTTTTGATTTTTGAATTTTTAATTATGAGAGAGAAAAACATAAAAATGACTCACAACATAAAAATTATGAATCAAAACACATGATGCATGCAAGAACACTATGAATGTCAAGATGAACACCAATAACACTTTGAAGATCATGATGAACATCAAGAACATATTTTTGAAAAATTTTTGATGCAAAGAAAACATGAAAGACACCAAACTTAGAAATCTTTAATGCTTGGACTCTAACAAACGAAAAATGCATATGATAAACAACAAAAAATACAAAACAAGAAAATATAAAGATCAAACAAGAAGACTTACCAAGAACAACTTGAAGATCATGAAGAAGAACACCATGAATGCATGAAATTTTTGAAAAAAATGCAAGAACAATATGAATATGCAATTGACACCAAACTTAAAAATTAACTCAAGACTCAAACAAGAAGCACAAAATATTTTTGGTTTTTATGATTTTATTAATTTTTTTATTTTCTTACTAAATTTTTCGAAAACATATTTTGAAAAAAAAGGAAGTAATGAATTCATAGTCCTCAATCAAAATCCTATGAGTTAGACATGGCTTAATAGCCAACTAAGCTAAAACATGTTTCATGAAACACTAGAATTCATTCTTAAAAAATTTTGGAATAATTTTCGAAAACAAAGGGAAAAATTTTGAAAAATATTTTTGAAAACTTTTTGAAAAGAAAATAACAAGAAAATTACCTAATCTGAGCAACAAGATATACCGTCAGTTGTCCATACTCGAACAATCCCCAGCAACGGCGCCAAAAACTTGGTGTTGTTGCTGGATCAAAAGAGAACTTGGCGTTGTAGTTGCACGTAATTTTAATTAGAATAATCCCCGGCAACGGCACCAAAAACTTGGTAGGCGAAATTGTGATCATCAACAATGGCTCCAAAGGCTTGGTGCTCTCAAACGTGAATCACACTTTGTCAAAACTCCGTACAACTAACCAGCTAGTGTACTAGGTCGTCCAAGTAATACCTTATGTGAGTAAGGGTCGATCCCACAGAGATTGTTGGTATGAAGCAAGCTATGGTCATCTTGTAAATCTCAATCAGGCGGATAATAATTGATTATGGAATTTTGGAAATCAAATAATAATAAATAAACAGAAAATAAAGATAAAGTTACTCATGTAATCCAATGGTGGAAATTTCGGATAGGTGTATGGAGGTGCTGTGTTCCTTCTGAATCTCTGCTTTCCTACTTCTTCCTTCTAGTTTTTCATCACTCCATTCTATGGCAAGCTGTATGTAGGGCATCACTGTTGTCAATGGCTACATCCCATCCTCTCAGTGAAAAAGGTCCAAATGCTCTGTCACAGCACAGCTAATCATCTGTCGGTTCTCAATCGGGTTGGAATAGAATCTAGTGATTCTTTTGCGTCTGTCACTAACGCCCAGCCTTCAGGAGTTTGAAGCTCGTCACAGTCATTCAATCCCGAAATCCTACTCGGAATACCACAGACAAGGTTAGACTTTCCGGATTCCCATGAATGCCGCCATCAATTCTAGCTTATACCACGAAGATTCTAATCAAGGAATCTAAGAGATATGCGCCCGGTCTAAGGTAGAACGGAAGTGGTTGTCAATCACGCGCGTTCATAGGTGAGAATGATGATGAGTGTCACGGATCATCACATTCATCAAGTTGAAGTGCAACGAATATCTTAGAATAGGAATAAATCGAATTGAATAGAAAATAGTAGTAATTGCATTAAAACTTTGAGGTACATCAGAGCTCCACACCCTTAATCTATGGTGTGTAGAAACTCCACCATTGAAAATACATAAGTGATGAAGGTCCAGGCATGGCCGAATGGCCAGCCCCCAAGATCTCAGAACTAAACGTCCAAAGATGTCTAATACACTAGTAAAAAGTTTTATTTATACTAAACTAGCTACTAGAGTTTACAAGAGTAAGTAATTGATGCATAAATCCACTTTCGGGGCCCACTTGGTGTATGTTTGGGCTGAGCTTGATCTATCCAAGAGCTGAGGCTTATCTTGGAGTTGAACGCCAAGTTGTAACATGTTTTGGGCGTTCAACTCTGGTTCGTGACGTGTTTCTGGCGTTTGACTCCAGAATGCAGCATGGAACTGGCGTTGAGCGCTAGTTTACGTCATCAAATCTCGAACAAAGTATAGACTATTATATATTGCTGGAAAGCTCTGGATGTCTACTTTCCAAAGCCGTTGAGTGCACGGCATTTGGAGTTCTGTAACTCCGGAAAATCTATTTCCAGTGTAGGGAGGTCAGATTCCAACAGCATCAGCAGTCCTTTGTCAGCCTTTTATCAGAGTTTTGCTCAGGTCTCTCAATTGCAGCCAGAAAATATCTGAAATCACAGAAAAATACACAAACTCATAGTAAAGTCCAGAAATGTGAATTTAGCATAAAAACTAATGAAAATATCCCTAAAAGTAACTAGATCATACTAAAAACTACCTAAAAACAATGCCAAAAAGCGTATAAATTATCCGCTCATCAGCCGTGAAACTTTGGCAATAGATTAATTAGTGCAGTTTTCAGTTCAATATCTACACCCAGATTTGGATTACGCGCTTGGAAAGGTGGTAATGTAAAATTTGGAGCTCCTGCCTCTTGAAGAGTAATCCTCCTGGGAGCTGCCATGTCCTCTACACTCAAATTAGCAGAATTAGTAGAAAGGGAGCATGTTTCCTCCTTAAATGACGTTTCAGATTCGTCCTCAGAAAGGACTAACCAATGCCGAGCCTGCTTTATACGTGAGATAGTTCTTTCAATTTTAGGATCAAATACGGGTAGGCTCGACTCAGGTAGCGAACGCATCATTCAATGAAAGAAACATACAGCTCATGGTAATAAAATAAAATAAAGTGCAAATAAAATAAAAAATCCAACCAATAAATTAGCACACTGTTGCAACTCCCCGACAACGGCGCCAAAAATTGACGTGGCAGAAAAATCACCGATTAAAAGTTTATAGAGAAAATAGCGTTGCAAGTATAGCTCTTAACCAATGAAGATTCCGCGTATCAATTTAAAAGAGTTGTCACGAAATTTAGAAATAAAAATACTGGGAGTATGAGTCCCAGGTCGTCTCCCAATGAGTTGCAGAGAAAATGCTAATTTATTAATTAGGGGTTTAAGAGATTTTGAGTTTGGATAATGAGCAACTAAATAGTCGTAAATTAAAGAAATAAAAACTAAGAATGATTATTAATATTCCAAATAAAAAGAAGCCTTGACTGGGGGAATGATCAGTTGGAAGTTCTATCCTTGTTGGGATCTCTCAGGTGTAGTATCAAAAAGGTTGTTGTTTTCACTTAGTTAACCCTTACTAAATAAAGAAAAGTCAAGTGATTGAGTTAACCCTTATTCACAAATCCTAGTCCTCTCCCTTGGGAAGGTCTAGTGTTAGTAAATACAGAACTAGCCAACAACTTCCAGTTTAATCTTCACTTAAGCCTTCCAACTCAAGTGTCTCCTCTTAATCAACCCCCATGTCAAGTAGGGAATTTACTCCATTGACATGAATATAATACTCAGAAAAATATAAGAAGAAGACATAATAAATTAAATAAAATAGAGACTGAAATTTAATTAAAAATAAAAGTAATCCTCTGTATCAAAAATCCATGAAAATAATCCAACTACCACTTTAAACAAGAATTAAGAATGTGGAATAAATAAAAGAGCAAATAAGAAAATAAACTAGAATAGTATCTTCAACAGAGGTGATGACTCTTCAATATTCAAAGCAAAAAAGCATAGAACTAATAAACTATAAATGTAAAGTGAACCTAGAGGAAGAGTAGTTTCTCTCTAGATTCAGATCTAAAATCCTAAAACTATCCTAATGAGAATGTGTTGATGTTGTGTTGAGTCTCTACTGTTCCCTGGCTTTATTCTGTGTTTCTGGGCCGAAAACTGGGTCAAAATGGGCCCAAAATCGCCTCCAGCTTTTTCTGTTATTTCTGCAGATCGTGCAAGTCATGCGTACGCGTCGGTCAGGCGTGCGCGTCATCCAGCAATTTTCCTTGTCGCGCGTCTGCGTCGTCCACGCCTGCGCGTCATTCGTGTAGACTCCAATCCGTCCGCAAGCGTCAGGCACGTGCATGCGTCGCTGCGATTTTCTTCATTCCGCGCGCTCGTGTGAGGTACGCGCGCACGTATGTCCAAGAAGGATAAAATGCCTCAACAAGTTATGTTGTTTTATGAGATTTTTTATGTTTGGGCCATTGACTTTATCAGTCCGTTCCCAAACTCCAATGGTTTTCTCTATATCTTTTTAGCGGTTAATTTTATTTCAAAGTGGGTGGAAGCAATTCCAACCCACACTGATGATGCTAACACTATTGTCTCTTTTGTGAGAAATCACCTTATTTGCTGTTTTAGATCGCCATTAGCAATCATGAATGATTAAGATTCACATTTTTACAACAAAAGAATGGCTATGTTAATGTAGACATATGGCATTATCCATAAGGTGGCTACGGCTTATTATCCCCAAACCAATGGCCAAGCCGAAGTTTATAATCGGGAGATTAAAAAGAATTTGAAGAGGATAGTGAAGCCTCATAGGAAGGACTGGAGCTCTAGACTTGGAGATGCTTTTGGGCGTACTGGACGGCCTATAAAACACTAATAAGCATAAGTCCGCTCCGGTTGGTTTGCGGGAAAGCGTGTCACCTTCTGATGGAAGTTGAGCACAAGGCATATTAGGTTGTAAAAGAATGCAATTCGGGTTTGGAAAAGGCCGGAGTTAAAAGAAAATTACAATTAGAAGAGTTAGAGTGCTTAAGGTTGGAGGCATATGAGAACTCCAGGGTTTACAAGAAAAGAGTCAAGGCAGTGCATGACTGTCATCTCAAGAGGAAGGAGTTTAGAGTAGGTGATCAAGTGCTACTCTACAACTTAAGATTGAGACTGATGCCCAGGAAATTAAGGTCAAGATGGGACGGTCTCCATATGGTAGAGAATGTTGACCCTTATGGTATCGTTCACTTAAGCCATCCCTCAAGCCCTAATTTCTTCAAGGTGAATGGCCACCAGCTCAAGCTTTATCATAGTGTGAAGACCAAGAGCAACAAGGAGTTGATGATCTTTCTTTTGAAGGACCCTCCCACGGAAGAAAACTTAGCTTTATGACCATCCAAGTTAATGACAATAAAGAAAAGTGCTAGGTGAGAGACTCTCCACTATGGTAAGATTTTCTAGTTTTTTTGTTTTCATGTGAATATTTGGTTGAGATATTAAAGTTTGATTTGTTTTTGGATCATTATACCTTCTAGTTTTCTTTTTGTCTATGTGGATAATTGATTCAGGAAGTGTGTTTTCTCTACCATTTTTCGTTTATGCTTTTAGGGTTGTTGAATTATTGTGATTTTGATTATTTAGGGGTACCTTAGCATGGATTATAAGTGGGTTTCACCACAATTTCGAGTGGGTTTAGGTAAGGGAAGCTTTTCCCTCTTTGATTTTTCAATTTTATGAAACCTAGGTTGAGAAATTGTGATTGCTATGGTATATAGCGTAATTATTTAGTTGATTGGTGCAGAGTTGGATTGTGGATCAAGCGGCGTGAATTGTTTCAGTGTAGAGCTCTTGTTTGTTGATTAAAAGGCTTCGAAGGTTAAAACCGCCGACATTCAAGGTACGGGTTTGAGTTTTGAGTAGGTATTATGTAAAGTTATGTGAGTGCCTAGGTTAGATGACCCTAGGATAGGTGTGGATTGAATTTGGTTGTTGTTGTGGATAGTGAATGGTTTATGTATGTGTGTGCTTGATTGAAAATTGTTGTGATATTATAAAGTAAATGATAATCATTAGTTATGTTGATGATTGGCAAAATTTGGGCCGGAGGCTGTGAATAGGGTGAGAAGTCCTCCAAGGGGTAAGTATGTAATATATGACTAATGTACATGAATTATTATGTTTGATGATGAGGTTGTTGATTGTGATATGATAATGGTGATATGGTGATGTTGTATGTTTATGAATAATGATGGGAATGGAATAAATGTATATAATTGAGGTTGAATTAATAATTGTTGAGATTGGTGAGATTGCAAAATTGTATGTTGAAAAAATTGAGAATTTAGAAGTTATATGAATTAAATGAGTGATGATGGGATGGTTTAGATGGATGTAGGATTTGAGATATGGTTGTGTCATGCTTGATATGGATTTTGGGTTGTTTTGATGTTGGTTGGGCTGTGAGCAATTGTTTTAGCATTATGAGTTTTGGAAAGTTAGAGATTTGGCAATTTTTTTTTTGAAAATTGATTTTTGAACCAACTTCAACAAGTCATAACTTGTGCTCCAGACTCCCAATAAAGATGAAACTTGTTTTATATGAAAGTTGGGTCCGAGAGCTTTTAGACATTCAAAGAATGGAAGAAAAATGTTTTGAAATGGAAAAAGTTATGTGCGTTTGAAGTTCGGTGTAAAAATTTGAATTCTGCAGCTTTCAAAATTTTCCAAGTTTTTCAATGCATGCATACGTGGACGTTTGGCATGCGACGCAAGGATTCCCTTTGGGTTGGGACTCTCGCGTACGCAGGAGAGGTGTCACGTATGAGACCACCCATTTCCACCATCATGCTTACACCGGAATTGGCATGCATATGCAGAACTACAATTTTTGAAGTCATGCGTACGCAGGACAGGGACAAAATGTAATATTTTATATTTTTAAGCACTCTCTAACTTTCTAAGCATCTTTAATCATTTTTTGAGATCTCTTAGTTTATGATTAGACTTTGGGACATGTGAGAGGACTTTGGGTGGATTTAGAATGTTATTTTGATATGAGTTTAGAGTCAGCGACCTAAGCTTTGGAAATCCTGTGGATGGGGTAACTTGTATAAACATGGTAGAGTGTTATGTTAATGATAAATGAGAAATGAATGTGAATTGGAAAATAAATGAGGTTGAGCAATGTCTTGTTTAAGTGGTTTATGAGCTTGAAGGAAATTGAGAAATGAGGATGATTATGATGATTTGAGAGTGAGTCGGGCACTATATCCTAGGGACTTGGTTGAATAATGAGTTTTGTCCCAGCAAGGATGGTGGTTTAATCCCATTTGTCTTGGTTAGTGCATATGCAGGGATGGTGGTTTTATCCCGCCTGCAGTGAGGACAGAGGTTTTTATTCTACTCATGTATTGATGAATTATTCTAGCAAGGATGGTGGTCTGATTCCGCTTTCATATTGTTTTGTGTTGGGTAAGGACGATAGTTTGATCCTTCTTGAAGATTGATTTATGAATGCAACCCAAACAAGGATTGTAGTGTAATCCTGCTTATTCGACGTGCGTAGTAAGGATGGTGATTTAATCCCGCTTACTGTGGAGGCAAGGACGATGGTTTAATCCCGCTTGTATGATCCGGGAAATGATGGTGGTTTAATCCCGCTTGTTTATGAAACTTACGGATAAGGATGGTAGTTTAATCCCACTCATTCGATTCAGGTCTGCAACATAACCGACGCGTGAGTTCATGGCCAGTACGACAGGCATGCATCCTTTGCATTTATGTGACATTGTTTGGGTTTGGTTATTGTATATGTGGTTTTCCTATATGATTATTATTGTTTAACTGCTGTCTGCTATACTTGCTGTAATTGAATTGGTTGTGCTTGAATTTTATTACTTATGTTTTCTATTACTATTCTATTATGAGACTTTGTATAAATGGAGGCTGAGATGAATGGGGAGGACTTTAGACTGAAAGAAACATGATAAGTGAAAGGTGAGAGAACTGATAAGAGAATGGTTGAGAAGGACTTGAGGTTTATTGGAGAGAGAAAAGTCGAGTGAAAGCATAAGGTGCATGAGTGTAGTTAGTTGGTCTAGCATATCTTACTATTTTTCTTGTGTAGTATACTTCTAGGCTTAGATTTCTGTTTGTTGAAGTGTTAGAATTGCCTAGAGGATTCGTGTAGTCTTTACATTGTCTCTGCTTTGGAACTATTACCCTTGTTGAGAACCCCAAAAGGGATGATGTTCTCACTCGTTTCGGAAATTTCCATATTTACAAGTATTGGACGTGATGCACTCGTTGAACGTGCTGGTTTCACTCCGTGAAATGAAGATTGTCTTTTGGGGATTTTACTTTTACTTAGAATATATATATTCTCTACTATCATATTTTATAACTTGTACATCCCTCTTAGAGGTTGATTATGGAGAAACAGGATTTATGTTTATATTTATACTCTTGGGTTGTATTATATTAACTAGTCGGCCTTATCTTCGCAGTTCAAAACTAGTGTTGTTATGTATAACCTTTCAATCATATTCTTCTATCGTTTTGCTTACGTATATTGCCGGTTTCTAAGTGTGATGCAATTTTGCTTATGTCTTTTCTTCACGAGCTCCTAGTATATCATATTTCTTCCATTTTATATGTATGTATTTTGTTTTTAGAAGTCATGATATCTCACCACCGTTGATTTACAACCTAAGCGTAAAGCTCTATATGGTAGGGTGTTACAGTCGTCTTCCAAATGAGTCACAGCTCACTGTTGAGCACCAGGACCTGCATTTGAAAGCAAGAGATATATATGAAATAAGAACCCCCGACCCATGGGTTCCTAATATGGTAAAAGTGCCAAATAAATACAATATAAGGTAGCAGGAAATGCATCTAAGCAATCTTAAACTCCATATCTCAATATTTTCATCCTTGGTTCACACTAATCCACAATTAGGCAACTGTCCTAGGTTCACCAAAATATTCTCCACAACTCCAAGTGCTTGGTTCATAGATCTATCAGCCAATTGGAGAGTTATTTTTGTTGGTTTTAATTAATGGATTTGGATCTTCTTCATCACATAAAGAGGCATGAGATTGATGCTTGCATCAAGATCACATAATGCTCTTTCAAATGTTATGTTTCCTATGGTGCAAAGGATTTGAAAGCTCCCTAGATCCTTTTTCTTCCTTGGAAAATTTCTTTGAATGATGGCACTACACTCCTTATTCATTAGCACAGTTTGTTCTCTTTTCAAGGATCTTTTCTTTAATAACAATTCCTTCATAAACTTAACATACAATGGTATCTGTTCAAGTGCTTCTATGAAAGGAATGTTATTGTGGAGTGTCTTGAATACCTCTAGGAATTTGGAGTATTGCTTCTCTTTGATCTCTCCCTTATGTCTTTGAGGATATGGGATTCTTGGTTTGTATGCCTCCACTGCCTCCTCCTTCATTAGAATGTTATTTCATGTGGAAGCTTCTTGTTCTTGCTTTTGCTCCTCCAATTCCTCCTTTGAAGTTTCTTCTTTGTGCACTTTACATCTCTCCTATTTCTTAACATGATTGCCTTGCATTCTTCCCTTGGGTTCTCAGTGTCTCTTGGGGAAGTGTTAGTGGGTTTTGCTAATTGTTGAGCAATTTAGCCAATTTGCATTTTCAATTTCTTAATTGAAGCTCCTTGATTCTGAAAATTAGATCTTGTTTCCTCCATAAAGTCTCTTATTTCTTGCATGAATTTTTCCAGGGCATGTTCAAGATTAGAGAGTCTTTGAGAATCTTGAGAAGGTTGTGTGGGTTGTGGTTGTGGTTGGTGAGAGTTGTTTGAAAAATTATAAGGAATATTTTGTGGGTTTCATAAAGTGGTTTTGAGTGTTTGGTTGAGAGTTGAAATTGTTTGCATGGTTAAAATTGTGACTTTTTTTGTCTTGGTTTTGTTAGTTTTCCCACCCAATATTAGGATGGTTCCTCCATCCAAGATTATATGTTTTAGAGTTTGGATCATTTTGTTGTGTCCTGGAGGACTTCAACAAACTGATTTCCTATATTCAAGTGATACAATGAGCTTTGTGTGTTGATGGATGAGACTTGCATTCCTCCAATGTGCTTAGTGAGTGTAGAGAGTTGTTAGGACATGATCTTATTTTAAGCAACAAGAGCATCAAGAGTTTCTAGTTCTATTACTCTTTTTTTCATGTTCATGTTCCTCTCTGAAGAGTAGAGGTATTGATTATTTGCAACAATGTCAATGAGTTCCATAGCGTCAACGGGAGTTTTCATGTGTAGTGATCCCCTTGCTGAATTATCTAGGGAGTTCCTTGAGATTTGAGTGATTCCATCATAGAATATTTACAACTGGACCTAATCTGCAAACATGTTTGGTGGACATTTCCTTACCATCTCCTTGTATCTCTCTCAAGCCTCATACAAGGATTCTCCTTCAAGTTGTCTGAAAGTTTGGACCTCTGTTCTCAACTTGATCAATCTTTGAGGAGGAAAGAACATGGTTAGCAACTTACTAACCAAGTTCTTTCCATGTGGCAATGCTCTCTCTAGGATGTGATTCCAACCATTGTGCAGCTCTATCTCTAAGAGAGAATGAGAACAAGAGGATTCTATATGCTTCAGCAAACAATCCATTTGTTTTACTATATCACAAATTCTAATGAGGCTTAAAATGTGTTGGTTTGGGTCCTCCTGGGGGCTTCCCCCAAATTGATAATTTTGTTGAACAAGAGTGATCAATTGAGACTTGAGTTCAAAATTGTTTGCATTGACATTTGGAGTCAAAATACTTCTCCCAAAATTCCCAAGATCGGGAGTGGTATATGATCCCAATATCCTCCTAGCATGTGAAGCACCATTGGTGTCATTGTTGTTGTGATGTTCAGCCATAGTTATGCTTGAGGCCCCCTCACCTTCTTCTAGCACTCTTTTGTTTCTTGCTTCCTTTCTCAACCTCCAGAGTGTTCTTTCAATTTATGAATCGAAGAGAAGAGGTTCCTCTTCCTGATTTTCTTACATATACACAAAGAAAACAACAAAAGAAAAGAGAGTTTGAGGTTCCTTCCATCAAAGTGAAAGAAACTCCAAGTTACGCATTAACACAAACAGTTAGAGAACTAAAGAAATGAAAGAATTAAAAGCAATTAAATGACTAAAACAATAAAAGAAATGAAAATGTATCTAATCTAGGTACTCAATCAACTGGTAGTTTGTTAATCATCATTAGTCCCTAGCAATAGTGTCAAAAACTTGATACGGGATTTTACAATCTCGTGTAACTACCGTCAAGTGCACCGAGTCATATCAAGTAATAAACTCATGGTGAGTGAGTGAGTGTCGATCCCATGAGGTTTAAGGAATTAAGCAAGCAATGATTAATTGAGTATTCTAGTCAGATAATTTACAATTTGATGATGAACAAATGATGATAAGAGCATGGAAATTAAATGACTTGAGCAAGAAGCAATTAAAAGCTATAAATGACCTTGAATATAAAGAGTAAGAAAGTAAACGACTGAAAATTAAATTGCTGAAAATTAAATGTAGCAATAATATAAATACTGGGAATATAAATCAAGATAGTAAATTGCAAGATTGTAAATAAACCAATGAAAATGAACACTAATTGAATGCAATTAAAGAAGAAGGGGACTAAGATAGTAATGGGTAGATCATCGGGGTGCAGAGATATTGGATTCAATGGATCAAGTAGTGTTTATCTCAACTTCAATCATGTAATCATTGATCTCTTGGCAAATCATAAGTGATTGAATTGGGTTAACCACCAAAAATACTCCTAAATTATTTAAATGCTGACAAAAAAACACTCGAATTTTACTATTGACAAAATTGGCGTTAAATAATTTAAAAACACAACCAAGATACCCAACAGCAAATATATATTTTCAAAAAATACCTTAGAGATTGAATTTTGATGCAATTTTTTGTAACCATGAATATAAAAAAAAGATATTATTATACTTAAAATTGGTGATTTTTCGTTAAGTATATAGTTTTTTTTTATGATTGTTTTTTGTTAACAACCAATAATACTTTTAAGAAATCACAAAACAATATATACTTAACAAAAAATCACCAAATTTTTAGAATAATAATATCGCATTTTTCTAATCATATTTGTAAAAAATCACATCAAAATTCAATTTCTAACGTATTTTTTTAGAAATACATATTTAATGTTAGTTTTTTTTACAAGATTATCTAACATTAGATATGTATTTGTCAAAAAATACATTAGAGATTGAATTTTGATACAATTTTTTGTAAGAATGATTAAAAAATGAGATATTATTATCCTTAAAATTTGGTAATTTTTCATTAATTATATATTTTTTGTAATGTTTTTGTTAACAACTAATAATACTTTTAAAAAATCATAAAAAATATATACTTAGAAAAAAAAACACCAAATTTTAAGAATAATAATATCTCATTTTTTTAATTATGCTTGCAAAAAATCACATCAAAATTCAATCTCTAAGACATTTTTTGAAAATATATATTTACTGTTGGGCATTTTTGTCGCGTTCTTAAATTATTTAAATGCATTTTGGTCAATAGTAAAATTCGGGTACATTTTTGTCAACGTCTGAATAATTTGGGGGTGTTTTTAGTGGTTAACCCGATTGAATTCCAATTTCTTGGTAACTCAACCTCTCTTGACTTGATCAACTACAAATTCCTTGATCTAATTGCTCATCAGAAGAGATGAAGCTTATTTTCTGATTTAGAGCCACACAATTTCATGAATCAAAATATGGGTTGATTAAATGTCATAATATCAATCCCAAACCCAAATTCCCAATAATTGGGAGAAAGATCTTCAAGCTCAAATCCTATGATACCTTTTCCAAGTTCTCATAGAATTCAAATTAGATTCAAATTCTTTTCCAAGATATTTGAATCCCTGATATGAAGAATAAAGATTCTTTCTAAATAAGCAATTAAAAGATGAATTGAAGATGAAGAGTAAACCACATTTGATCCATCGAAATACAATAGAGCTCTTTTCCCAGTTAAAGGGAAATTACTTGCTCATAGCTTACAGAAAGTGATAGAAAAGAATGATAATGAAAGTCCAAGAAGTGGAAGAGAAGTGCCAAAGGGCCGTCCTTCAATGAGGTGCTCTCATCCTCTATTTATAACCTATTCTAAATGAAAACTAAATTAAAATTACATTAAATTCAGAACCAATTTCATCTTGATTCCATGGGCTTATGTTGGTTTTGATTCTACTTCTTGAAAGGCTTAAAGAATTGAAAAGTTAATGAAGCATTTGGATTTCTGGAGCTGGGTTCTTTCTGGCATGGGCCGCTATTGACTTGGCATTGGCTGCCAATTGATTTTCCTCCTTGGAATGCTCTCTGTTTGATTTGGTATTGGCTGCCAGAGGAATGAAGTTAGCCGCCAAATCATTTGCCCCCTTGGAATGCTCTCTGTTTGATTTGGTGTTCACCGCCAGCTGAATGGCATTGGCCACCAAGATTTGGGTAGAGGCTTCATTTGGTATATTTGGCTTGTTGGACTCATGTCAACTCTAGACTATTATATATTGTTGGAAAGCTCTAGAAGTTAGATTTCTAATGCTGCTAGAACCTCTTCATTTGGATTTTTCTGGCTCATGTTATGTCCTTTGGAGCATGAAGAGGTTTGGGTTACAAATTCTCGTTAAACTTCTCTTGTACTTGTTTCCACTCTTTTGCCACCTTAGGAGTGTGCTTCCTCTATTAGTGCCTTTGTTGCTTTTTTTTTCTGTCATTTCCTATAAAATTCATTAACTTATAGTAATCAAAGCAATATCAAAATTAAGCACCAAAACACTTTATAATTGAGCATAATGCATTAGCTTTCTATACGAAATAATCAACCCAAAACAACTTATGATGCAATATGCATCATGTAACACCCTACCACACAGAACTTTACGTTTAAGTCGTAAATAAGAGGTGGTGAGGCTTTACGATGTCACCACGTCACACTCAAAACATAAACGATAAAAGTAGAAAGTGTAGATTATAGAGATAAAAGAGACATATCAAGTAACTAGTCTCAACCTGCGAAGCAAAGGCCGGCTAGAAATATATATACAGCCCAAAAGTAGAACAAAAGCATAAACATAAATCCTGCTTCTCCATAATCAACCACTAAGAGGGATATACAAATTAAAATACAAAAGTAGAGAATACAACTATACTAAGTACAACATAAAGTCCCAAAAGACAATCTTTGCTTCCGAGAAGAAATAGCACGCTCAATAAGGTACCTTACGTCCTGTATCTGTAAAATAAACAATTCCCAACACAGGTGAAAATATCATCCTTTCGGGTTCTCAGTAGGATAACAGTTCCAAATAGAGACAATGTAAAATGACAGAAACCCACTAGGAGATCCTATACTCCACTCAACCTAAAGTTTAAGCCTAGGGTCTTTTTTAAACCAAATAGGGTAATCAAAAACTAAATCTCAGCTAATAAGTGATCTCAGATTCCCACTTACTCTTAATGCAAGTCATATGTCTTCTTATTATCAGAATGATTCCAACTCAGTAATTTCATTGGCAAAACTCATTTAACCACAAACCCCTAATCATCACATTCTTATCCAGAACAACCTTAGCATCTCCACCACTAGCATGAGGGATCTCTCAATTATGCAAACACAGACAAAACAATATAAAGAATACATAGATAGAGAGAACAGATAAAGCATTCAGATCAAGTAGCATATAAATACACTTAATCAAGAAGGCAAACTAATTACAAGATGCACACCAAAACAATACACATAAATGCAAATGATGCATGTTTGTCATATAGCCAATGAGCACATCTATCGGTTATACAGCCAAACCCGACATATTCGGTAGCTAACCCTAGATAGTCCCTTGATGCGCGCATCCCCAAGAGGAGTTCATATATTTTGGAGGAATCATTCAAAAAGGTATAAGTATCTGGCCACATCTTGCGACAGAGGGTCCACAAAGCCTCAAGTCTCAATCCGAAGCAAGTGGGACAAACCACTGCATATACCTAGAGAGTCTCAATTCTCAAACCAGAGCAAGTGGGATGAACCACATTCTTACATCTACTCAGACAGGAATTGATGAGCGGATAATTTATACGCTTTTTGGCATTGTTTTTAGGTAGTTTTTAGTATGATCTAGTTACTTTTAAGGATATTTTCATTAGTTTTTATGCTAAATTCACATTTCTGGACTTTACTATGAGTTTGTGTATTTTTCTGTGATTTCAGGTATTTTCTGGCTGAAATTGAGGGACCAGAGCAAAACTCTGATAGGAGGCTGACAAAGGACTGCTGATGCTGTTGGAATCTGACCTCCCTGCACTCGAAATAGATTTTCTGGAGCTACAGAACTCCAAATGGCGTGCTCTCAACGGATTTGGAAAGTAGACATCCAGAGCTTTCCAGAAATATATAATAGTCCATACTTTATTCGAGATTAGATGATGTAAATTGGCACTCAACGCCAGTTCCATGCTGCATTCTAGAGTCAAACGCCAGAAACACGTCACGAACCAGAGTTGAACGCCAAAAACACGTTACAACTTGGCGTTCAACTCCAAGATAAGCCTCAGCTCATGTAAATATCAAGCTCAGCCCAAGCGCACACCAAGTGGGCCCTAGAAGTGGATTTATGCATCAATTACTTACTTTTGTAAACCCTAGTAGCTAGTTTAGTATATATAGAACATTTTACTATTGTATTAGACGTCTTTGGATTAGTCTTTGATTGTAAGGTCTTTGACCATTCGGTCTTTTGATCACATTTTGGGAGGCTGGCCTCTCGGCCATGCCTGAACCTTCATCACTTATGTATTTTCAACGGTGGAGTTTCTACACACCATAGATTAAGGGTGTGGAGCTCTGCTGTACCTCGAGTTTTAATGCAGTTACTACTATTTTCTATTCAATTCGATTTATTCATGTTCCAAGATATTCGTTGCACTTCACCATGATGAATGTGGTGATCCGTGACACTCACCATCATTCTCACCTATAAACGAGCGTGACTGACAACCACTTCCGTTCTACCTTAGACCGGGCACATATCTCTTGGATTTCTTAATCAGAATCTTTGTGGTATAAGCTAGAATTGATGGCGGAATTCATGGGATTCCAAAAAGTTTAACCTTGTCTGTGGTATTCCGAGTAGGATTTCGGGATTGAATGACTGTGACGAGCTTCAAACTCGCGATTGTTGGGCGTGATGACAAACGCAAGAGAATCAAGGGATTCTATTCCGACATGATCGAGAACCGACAGATGATTAGCCGTGTTGTGACAGAGCATTTGGACCTTTTCACTGAGAGGATGGGATGTAGCCATTGACAATGGTGATGCCCTACATACAGCTTGCCATGGAAAGGAGTAAGAAGGATTGAGGGAATGGAGTAGGAAAGCAGAGATCCAACAGGGACAATTCATCTCCATACACTTATCCGAAATTCTCACTAATGATTTAAATAAGTATTTCTATCTTTATTTTATGCTTTATTTACTATTCAAAAACTCCATAACATTTATTATATGCTTAACTGAGATTTACAAGATGACCATAGCTTGCTTCATACCAACAATCTTCGTGGGATCGACCCTTACTCACGTAAGGTATTAATGGACAACTGACGGTTCGTCTTGTTGCTCAAATTAGGTAATTTTCTTTTTATTTTTCTTTTCAAAAATATTTTTCAAAATTTTTTCTTTGTTTTCAAAAAATTATTCAAAATTTTTAAGAATGAATTCTAGTGTTTCATAAAGTATGTTGAAGCTTGGCTGGCTTTAAAGCCATGTCTAACTCAATTGGATTGAGGCTTCAAAACCATCAGCATAGAGGCAAGTTAATTGGAATATCAGTTGTTACATGCCTGATTTATATCTTCTAAAGTTGGCTGGCTATTAAGCCATGCCCAACCCTTGGATTGGAGCTTTAGGCTAATATTGAAAGATTCCTGGAATTCTTATTAAAAATTTTGGATGTCTTATTTTCTTTTTTTTCTACATGTTTTTCGAAAAAATTAAAAGAAAATCCAAAAAAAATCATAAAATCATAAAAAAAAACCAAAAATATGTTGTGTTTCTTGTTTGAGTCTTGAGTCAATTTTTAAGTTTGGTATCAATTGCATGTTTTTAAAAATTTATGCATTTTTTTTCGAAAATTCATGCATTCATGGTGTTCTTCATGATCTTCAAGTTGTTCTTGGTAAGTCTTATTGTTTGATCTTGATGTTTTCTTGTTTTGTGTCTTTTATTGTTTTTCATATGCATTTTTGCATTCATAGTGTCCATGCATTAAAGATTACTAAGTTTGGTGTCTTGCATGTTTTCTTTGCATAAAAAATTTTTCAAAAATATGTTCTTGATGTTCATCATGATCTTCAAACTGTTCTTGGTGTTCATCTTGACATTCATAGTATTCTTGCATGCATCATGTGTTTTGATCCAAAATCTTCATGTTTTGGGTCATTTTTATGTTTTTTTCTCTCATCATTAAAAATTCAAAAATCAAAAAAATATATATCTTTCCCTTATTTCTCTCAAAAATTCGAAATTTTGGGTTGACTTGGTCAAAAATTTTTAAAATAAGTTGTTTTCTTGTTAGTCAAGTCAAAATTTCAATTTTAAAAATCTTATCTTTTCAAAACATTTTCAAAACTCAAATCTTTTTCATTTTTTATATATTTTTTCGACAATTTCTTTTAAATTGATTTTCAAAATCTTTTTTTATCTTCATTTCATAATTTTCAAAATTACACTAACAATTAATGTGATTGATTCAAAAATTTGAAGTTTGTTACTTTCTTGTTAAGAAAGGTTCAACCTTTAAATTCTAGAATCATATCTTTTAGTTTCTTGTTAGTTAAGTAATTAATTTTAAATTAAATCTTTTTCAACCATATCTTTTTAATCATAACTTCTTACCATATCTTTTTATATCATATCTTTTTCAAAATTTTATCTTTTTCAAAAATTTGATTTCAAAATATCTTATCTAACTTCTTATCTTCTTATCTTTTCAAAATTGATTTTAATATCTTTTTCAACTAACTATTTGACTTTTTGTTTGTTTCTTATCTTTTTCAAAACCACCTAACTACTTTTCCCTCTCTAATTTTCAAAAATCACCTCCCTCTTTTTCGAAATTTTCTTAATTAATTAATTGTTTTAAATTTTAATTTCAATTTTAATTCTTATCTTTATTTTCGAAAATCATTTAACTCCTTTTCAAAATTTAATTTTGAAAATTTCTCCCTCTCTTATCTTTTTATATTTATTTATTCATTTACTAACACCTCTCTTCACCTTTCTTTATCTCAAATCACTGCCCCTATCCTTATCCTTGTGTTTGGATTCTCCTTTCTTTATTCCCTTCTTCTTCTACTAATAATAAGGAACATCTTTACTGTGACATAGAGGATTCCTCTTCTTTTTCTGTTCTCTTCTCTTTTATATGAGCAGGAACAAGAAAAAAAGCATTCTTGTTGAAGCTGATCCAGAACCTGAAAGGACTCTGAAGAGGAAACTAAGAGAAGCTAAATTACAACAATCCAGAGACAACCTTGCTGAAATTTTTGAACAAGAAAAGGAGATGGCAGCCGAACCCAACAACAATAATGCAAGAAGGATGCTTGGTGATTATACTATACCTACGTCCAAGTTTGATGGAAGAAGCATCTCAATTCCTGCCATTGGAGCAAACAATTTTGAGCTGAAACCTCAATTAGTTGCTCTAATGCAACAGAACTGCAAGTTTCATGGACTTTCATCAGAAGATCCTTACCAGTTCTTAACTGAGTTTTTGCAGATCTGTGAGACTGTTAAGACTAATGGAGTAGATCCTGAAGTCTACAGGCTCATGCTTTTCCCTTTTGCTGTAAGAGACAGAGCTAGAACATGGTTGGACTCTCAACCTAAAGATAGCCTGGACTCCTGGGATAAGCTGGTCACGGCCTTCTTGGCTAAGTTCTTTCCTCTTCAAAAGCTGAGCAAGCTTAGAGTGGATGTTCAGACCTTCAAACAAAAAGATGATGAATCCCTCTATGAAGCTTGGGAAAGATACAAACAGATGACCAAAAGATGTCCTTCTGACATGTTCTCAGAATGAACCATGATAGATATATTCTATTATGGTCTATCTGAGTTCTCTAAGATGTCATTGGACCATTCCGTAGGTGGATCCATTCACCTAAAGAAAACGCCTGCAGAAGCTCAAGAACTTATTGACATGGTTGCAAATAACCAGTTCATGTACACTTCTGAGAGGAATTCTGTGAATAATAGGACGCCTCAAAGGAAGGGAGTTCTTGAAATTGATGCTCTGAATGCCATATTGGCTTAAAACAAAATGTTGACTCATCAAGTCAACATGATTTCTCAAAGTCTGAATGGATGGCAAAATGCATCCAACAGCACTAAAGAGGCATCTTCTAAAAAAGAAGCTTATGATCCTGAAAACCCTACAATGGCAGAGGTAAATTATATGGGTGAATCTTATGGAAACACCTATAATTCATCATGGAGAAATCATCCAAATTTCTCATGGAAGGATCAACAAAAGCCTCAACAAGGCTTTAATAATGGTGGAAGAAATAGGCTCAACAATATCAAGCCTTATCCATCATCCTCTCAGCAACAGATAGAGAATTCTGAACAGAGCACCTCTAAATTAGCAAACTTAGTCTCTGATCTGTCTAAGGCCACTTTAAGTTTCATGAGTGAAATAAGGTCCTCCATTAGAAATTTGGAGGCACAAGTGGGCCAACTGAGTAAGAAAATCACTAAAACTCCTCCTAGTACTCTCCCAAGCAATACAGAAGAGAATCCAAAGAGAGAGTGCAAGGCCATTGATATAGTCAATATAGCCGAATGCAAGGAGAAAGGGGAGGACGTGAGTCCCAATGAGGAAGACCTCATGGGACGTCTCCCAACCAAGAAGGAGTTCCCTATTGAGGACCCAAAGGAATCTGAGGCTCATATAGAGACCATAGAGATTCCATTAAACCTCATTCTACCATTCATGAGCTCTGAAGACTATTCTTCCTCTGAAGAGGATGAAGAGGTAACTGGAGAGCAAGTTGCTCAATATCTAGGAGCTATCATGAAGCTGAATGCCAAGTTATTTGGTAATAAGACTTGGGAAGATGAACCTCCCTTGCTTATTAGCGAACTAGATACATGGGTTCAGCAAACCTTACCTCAAAAGAGACAATATCCTGGAAAATTCTTAATACCCTGTACCATAAGCACCATGACCTTTGAAAAGGCTCTGTGTGACCTGGGGTCAAGCATAAATCTTATGCCACTCTCTGTAATGGAGAAGCTGGGGATCATTGAGGTACAGCCTGCCATATTTTCATTGTAATTGGCAGACAAGTCAGTAAGACAAGCTTATGGATTAGTAGAGGACGTGCTAGTGAAGGTTAAAGGCCTTTACATCCCTGCTGATTTCATAATCTTAGACACTAGGAAGGAGGAGGATGAATGCATCATCCTTGGAAGACCTTTCCTAGCCATAGCAGGAGCTGTGATAGATGTTAACAGAGGAGAATTAGTCCTTCAGTTGAATGGGGACTACCTTGTGTTTAAGATCCAAGGGTGTTTTTCTTTAACAATGGAGAGGAAGCATGAAAAGCTTCTCTCAATACAGAGTCAAACAGAGCCCCCACAATCAAACTCTAAGTTTGGTGTTGGGAGGCCAAAGCCAAACTCTAAATTTGGTGTTGAATCCCCACATTCAAACTCTAAGTTTGGTGTTGGGAGTCTACAACATTGACCTAATCACCTTTGAGGCTCCATGAGAGCCCACTGTCAAGCTAGTGACATTAAAGGAGCGCTTATTGGGAGGCAACCCAATTTTTTTATTTATCTAATTTTATTTTTCTTTTATTGTTCTTTTATGTTTTATTAGGTTCATGATCATATGGAGTCACTAAAAAATACTAAAATTAAAAACAGAATCAAAAACAGCAGAAGAAAAATCACACCCTGGAGGAAGGACTTACTGGCGTTCAAACGCCAATAAGGAGCATCTGGCTGGCGTTCAACGCTAGAACAGAGCATGGATCTGGCGTTGAATGCCAGAAACAAGCAGCATCCTGGCGTTTTAACGCCAGGAATATACCCTGAGGAGAGCTGGCGCTGAACGCCAGAAACAAGCATGGAACTGGCGTTCAACGCCAGAAACATGCTGCATATGGGCGTTGAACGCCCAGAACATGCATCACCTCGGTGTTTAAACGCCGTAATTGCTTGCAAAGGCATTGTACATGCCTAATTGGTGCAGGGATGTAAATCCTTGACACCTCAGGATCTGTGGACCCACAGGATCCCCACCTACAATATTACCCCCTTCACCACTCACATCCATCCACTCTTCCCCATAAAAACCCCACCTACCTTCAAAATTCAAAATTTCCTTCCCACCCAAACCCACCCTAAAAGGCCGAACCTACTCCCTCTCCCGTCACTATATAAACCACTCTATTCTCCTTAAATTTCACACAACACAACTCCCTCTCCTATACCTTGGCCGAATACACCTTTCCCCACTCTCCTCCATATTTTCTCTTCTTCTTCTTCTTTTCTTTCTTCTCTTACTCGAGGACGAGTAATATTCTAAGTTTTGTGTGGTAAAAGCATAAGCTTTTTGTTTTTCCATTACCATTGATGGCACCTAAGGCCGGAGAAACCTCTAGAAAAGGGAAAGGGAAGACAAAAGCTTCCACCTCTGAGTCATGGGAGATGGAAAGATTCATCTCCAAAGCCCATCAAGACCACTTCTATGATGTTGTGGCCAAAAAGAAGGTGATCCCCAAGGTCCCTTTCAAGCTCAAGAAAAATGAGTATCTGGAGATCCGACATGAGATCCAAAGAAGAGGTTGGGAAGTTCTAACCAACCCCATCCAACAAGTCAAAATCTTGATGGTTCAAGAGTTCTATGCCAATGCATGGATCACTAGGAACCATGATCAAAGTATGAATCCGAATCCAAAGAACTATCTTACAATGGTTCGGGGGAAATACTTAGATTTTAGTCCGGAAAATGTGAGGTTGGTATTCAACTTGCCCATGATGCAAGGAGATGCACACCCCTACACAAGAAGGGTCAACTTTGATCAAAGGTTGGACCAAGTCCTTAGGGACATGATGAGCGGATAATTTGTACGCTTTTTGGCATTGTTTTTAGTATGTTTTTAGTATGATGTAGTTAGTTTTTAGTATATTTTTATTAGTTTTTAGCTAAAATTTACTTTTCTGGACTTTACTATGAGTTTGTGTGTTTTTCTGTGATTTCAGGTATTTTCTGGCTGAAATTGAGGGTCCTGAGCAAAAATCTGATTCCGAGACCAAAAAGGACTGCAGATGTTGTTGGATTCTGACCTCCCTGCACTCGAAATGGATTTTCTGGAGCTACAGAAGACCAATTGGCGCGCTCTCAACGGCGTTGGAAAGTAGACATCCTGGGCTTTCCAGCAATATATGATAGTCCATACTTTGCCCAAGATTTGATGGCCCAAACCGGCGTTCAAAGTCACCCTCAGAAATCCCAGCGTTAAACGCCGGAACTGGCACCAAAATGGGAGTTAAACGCCCAAACTGGCACAAAAGCTGGCGTTTAACTCCAAGAAGAGTCTCTACACGAAAATGCTTCAATGCTCAGCCCAAGCACAC
>NC_029777.3:65076790-65077157 GCF_000817695.3 Arachis duranensis
GTCTTCGTGGTATAGGCTAGAACTGATGGCGGCATTCAAGAGAATCCGGAAGGTCTAACCTTGTCTGTGGTATTCTGAGTAGGATTCAATGATTGAATGGCTGTGACGTGCTTCAAACTCCTAGCAGGTGGGGCGTTAGTGACAGACGCAAAAGAATCACTGGATTCTATTCCGGCCTGACCGAGAACCGACAGATGAATTCCACATGCTGTGACAAAGCATTAGCAATCGTTTTCACTGAGAGGATGGGAGGTAGCCATTGACAACGGTGAAACCCTACATACAACTTGCCATGGAAGGAGACTTGCGTGCTTGAAGAAGAAGACAGTAGGAAAGCAGAGATTCAGAAGATGGAGCATCTCCAAAC
>NC_029777.3:65077406-65078068 GCF_000817695.3 Arachis duranensis
TTGCAAAAGTGTGATTGCAATTTCGTGCACCAAGTTTTTGGCGCCGTTGCCGGGGATTGTTGAGTTTGGACAACTGACGGCTTATCTTGTTGCTTAGATTAGGACTGTTTTATTTTTGTTGGTTTGGAGTCTTTTAGTTGAGTCTAGTTTCATATTCTAAGTTTGGTGTCAATTGCATGCTTTTGTTTTTCTTTTAATTTTCAATTTTTGCATGTTCTTAGTCCCTTTTTGATTCATAAAAATTCTAAGTTTGGTGTCCTCTTTGTGTTTTTCCCTTAAAGATTTTCGAAAACTGTGTGTTTGATTTTCTAAAAATTTTAAATTTGGTGTCTTTTTGTGTTTTTCTCTTTCCTCTTTTCAAAATCAAATCTTTTTCATAAAAATTTTTCAATCATATCTTTCTAATTGCTTTTCTCAAAATCTTTTTAATTAACTCATTGATTCAGTTTTCAATTTGCTTTGATCTTATTTTCTTTTTGATTTTCGAAATTTTATTTTAATTTTATTTTGTTTTATTCTATTTTTTTCGTAAATTCAAAAAAAAAAAACAAAATTTATCTCCTTGCAATCATCATCATTTCCCTTTTGTCCATTATGGACTTAAGTGGGATTAATCAGTCCAAGAGGACTCTGGGGTCATATGCTAACCCCATTACAGCTGC
>NC_029777.3:65079462-65079984 GCF_000817695.3 Arachis duranensis
GTGCTGGAAATGGAGGAGCACAAGAGTGCAACTCTCATTCTGGGAAGACCTTTCCTAGCAACTGGACGAACTTTCATTGATGTACAAAAAGGGGAAGTAACCTTGAGAGTCAATGAGGATGAGTTCAAGTTGAATGCTGTAAAAGCTATGTAGCATCCAGACACACCAAATGACTGCATGGGCGCTGACATTATTAACTCTCTGGTAGAAGAGATCAATATGGCTGAAAGCCTAGAATCAGAGCTTGAGGACATCTTCAAAGATGCTCAACCTGATCAAGAAGAACTAGAGGAGGCAAAGGAATTTTCGAAAATTCCTCAGGAGGAGGATAAGCCTCCCAAGCCTGAACTCAAACCACTACCACCATCCCTGAAATATGCATTTCTGGGAGAGGGTGACACTTTTACAGTGATTATAAGCTCTGCTTTAAATTCACAGGAAGAGGAAGCACTGATTCAAGTGCTAAGGACACACAAGACAGCTCTTGGGTAGTCCATAAGTGATCTCAAGGGCATTAGCCCA
>NC_029777.3:65081966-65082585 GCF_000817695.3 Arachis duranensis
CAAGCTGAGGTCTCTAACAGAGAGCTTTAGAGAATCCTGGAACGGACTGTGATCGCCCGAAGAAAGGATTGGGCAAAGATCTTGGATGATGCTCTGTGGGCATACAGAACAGCATTCAAGACTCCTATAGGAACCTCTCCATACCAACTGGTGTATGGGAAGGCCTGTCATTTGCCTGTGGAACTGGAACACAAAGCCTAATGGGCAACCAGATTCCTAAACATGGATGCACAGTTAGCTGGTGAAAAAAGACTGCTCCAGCTGAATGAGCTAGAGGAGTTCAGACTCAATGCCTTTGAAAATGCAAAAATTTATAAGGAAAAGACAAAGAAATGGCATGACAAGAAGTTGTCAACCAGAGTCTTTGAGCCAGGACAAAAAGTCCTGCTCTTCAACTCTAGGCTCAGACTGTTTCCAGGAAAACTCAAATCCCGATGGAGGGGTCCGTATGTGATTACAGGAGTGTCACCATATGGGTATGTTGAGCTTCAGGATATTGATTCTGACAAGAAGTTCATTGTTAACGGACAGAGAATCAAGCATTATCTTGAAGGCAACCTTGAGTAGGAATGCTCAGAACTGAGACTTGAGTGATTCTCAGTAAAAGTCCAGCTAAAGA
>NC_029777.3:65082697-65083996 GCF_000817695.3 Arachis duranensis
ATCAAAAATGAAGGAATTCACAGAGTTATAGAAGGATTCAGCTCAAAAAGCAGAGAAAAAGAGCTTACTGGCGAAAAAACGCCAGTAAGGGGCATTTTGGGCGTTAAACGCCAGAATGGGCACCATTCTGGGTGTTTAACGCCAGGAATGGTGCCATTTTGGGCGTTAAACGCCCAGAATGGTGCCCATTCTGGGCGTTTAACGCCAGGTGTGCAGCATCCTGGGCGTTCAGAAAAACGCCCAGTGAGGAAGGATTTCTGCCTGGCTGGGCGTTAAACGCCCAAAAGGGGCACCAAATGGGCGTTAAACGCCAGAATGGGTGCCATTCTGGGCGTTTAACGCCAGTAAGGTGGGGGGACCACAATTTTGTTTTCAACTCAGATTTTTTCAAACTTTCCTTTCCTTTCCCATATTTTTCTACAAAACACATTTCAATCTCTCATCATTCACTTTCAAATTTTCAAAAATTTAAAATCATTCCTCAAATCTTCCAAATCATTCCCAAATTTTGTTCAAAAACTCACCCTTCTTTCAATTCCTTTCCATATCTCCTCAAATCTCCTTTCAAATTTTTCTTTTTTCGAAAATCTCTCCCCCCACTCTATAAATAAACGTTTGCCACCCCTCATTCCCCACACCATTCGAATTTCATCTCCCTCTCTCTCTCTTCTCTTCTTTCTTTTCTTTTTGCTTGAGGACAAGCAAACCTCTAAGTTTGGTGTGCTTTTCCGTGATCACTAAGCCAAGATTCATCAAGATCATGGCTCCTAAAGGAAAACAAACCAATTTAAGAGGAAAGAAAGAGAATAATCCAAAGAATCTTTGGAATCAAGAGAAGTTCTTAACCAAAGAACATGAAGACCATTATCACAAAATAATGGGTCTGAGGTCAGTGATCCCGGAAGTTAAATTTGATCTGAAAGAAGATGAATATCCGGGGATCCAAGAGCAAATTTGAAACAGAGGATGGGAAGTTCTGACCAATCCTGAAACAAAGGTTGGAAGGAACATGGTTCAGGAATTCTACTCCAATCTGTGGCTAACAGATAAGCAAAGAATGACTGGAACTGCTTACCATACCTACAGAACCATGGTCAGAGGGAAAGTTATGTACTTCCATCTGGACAAAATAAGAGAAATCTTCAAATTACCTCAACTGCAAGATGACCCTGAATCCTTTAATAGGAGAATGGTGAAAGCAGACAAAGGGTTGGATCAAGTTCTAGAGGACATATGCCCCCCTGGAACTAAGTGGATAACTAATTCAAAGGGTGTCCCAAACCAACTCAAGAGGGGAGA
>NC_029777.3:65084647-65085638 GCF_000817695.3 Arachis duranensis
TTGTTGGTTCTTGAAAGAATGAGGAAAAAGAGAATTGTTATTGAGGATCTAAAAATCATTAGATTGATTCTTGAAGCAAGAAAAAGCAGTGGATACAAAAAAAAAACATTTCGAAAAAAAAAGAGAAGAAGAAAAAAAAAGAGAAAAAGAAAGAAATAAAGTTGTGATCCAAGGCAACAAGAGTGTGCTTAAGAACCTTGGACACCTCTAATTGGGGACTTTAGCAAAGCTGAGTCACAATCTGAAAAGGTTCACCCAATTATGTGTCTGTGGCATGTATGTATCCGGTGGTAATACTGGAAGACAGAGTGCTTTGGGCCACAGCCAAGACTCATACACTAGCTATGTTCAAGAATCATTATGCTCAACTAAGAGAATCAATAACACTATCTGAGTTCTGAGTTCTTATGGATGCCAATCATTCTGAACTTCAAGGGATAGAGTGAGATGCCAAAACTGTTCGGAGGCAAAAAGCTACTAGTCCCGCTCATCTAATTGGAACTATGTTTCCTTGATGTTTTGGAGTCTATAGTATATTCTCTTCTTTTTATCCTATTTTGATTTTCAGTTGCTTGGGGACAAGCAACAATTTAAGTTTGGTATTGTGATGAGCGGATAATTTGTACGCTTTTTGGCATTGTTTTTAGTATGTTTTTAGTATGATGTAGTTAGTTTTTAGTATATTTTTATTAGTTTTTAGCTAAAATTCACTTTTCTGGACTTTACTATGAGTTTGTGTGTTTTTCTGTGATTTCAGGTATTTTCTCGCTGAAATTGAGGGTCCTGAGCAAAAATCTGATTCCGAGACCAAAAAGGACTGCAGATGCTGTTGGATTCTGACCTCCCTGCACTCGAAGTGGATTTTCTGGGGCTACAGAAGCCCAATTGGCGCGCTCTCAACGGCGTTGGAAAGTAGACATCCTGGGCTTTCCAGCAATATATGATAGTCCATACTTTGCCCAAGATTTGATGGCCCAAACCGGCGTGGCAA
>NC_029777.3:65086064-65087815 GCF_000817695.3 Arachis duranensis
TTGTCTGTGGTATTCTGAGTAGGATTCGATGATTGAATGACTGTGACGTGCTTCAATCTCCTGAAGGCGGGGCGTTAGTGACAGGCGCAAAAGAATCACTGGATTCTATTTCGGCCTGATTGAGAACCGACAGATGAATTCCGCGTGCTGTGAGCATATGCAATCGTTTTCACTGAGAGGATGGGAGGTAGCCATTGACAACGGTGAAACCCTACATACAGCTTGCCATGGAAGGAGACTTGCGTGCTTGAAGAAGAAGACAGTAGGAAAGCAGAGATTCAGAAGATGGAGCATCTCCAAACCTCAACCTATTCTCCATTACTGCAAAACAAGTAATTATTTCATGTTCTTTTGCTTTTCACAATCAATCCTGATAATTTCTGATATCCTGACTAAGATTTACAAGATAACCATAGCTTGCTTCAAGCCGACAATCTCCGTGGGATCGACCCTTGCTCACGCAAGGTATTACTTGGACGACCCAGTGCACTTGCTGGTTAGTTGTGCGGAGTTGCAAAAGTGTGATTGCAATTTCGTGCACCAGGACATATGTGTCAAAGGAGCCCAATGGAAAAGAGACTCTAAAGGCAAGTCGATTCAATTAAGAAGACTGAACCTCAAACCTGTGGCTAGAGGATGGTTGTAGTTCATCCAACGCTCCATCATCCCCACTAGCAACCGATCTGAAGTTACTGTGGATCGGGCCATCATGATTCATAACATCATGAATGGAGAGGAAGTAGAAATTCATGAAGTTATCTCCCTTGAATTCTACAAAATAGCCAAAAATTCCTCTACCTTGGCAAGGCTAGCTTTTCCTCATCTTATTTGCCATCTATGTTAGTTAGTTGGAGTCATCATAAAAGGAGACATCCCCATTGAGGAGGACAAGCCCATCACTAAGAAAAGGATGGAGCAAACAAGAGAACCCACTCATGGAACCCAAGAGACGCATGAGGAAGCTCATCACCAAGAAATCCCGGAGATGCCTCAAGGGATGCACTTTCCTCCCAACAACTATTGGGAACAACTCAACACTTCTCTTGAAGATTTGAGTTACAATATGGATCAATTAAGGGTGGAACATCAAGAGCACTCCATTATTCTCCATGAAATTAGAGAAGATCAAAGAGCAATGAGGGAGGAGCAACAAAGGCAAGGAAGAGACATAGAAGAACTCAAGGACATCATTGGTTCTTCAAGAAGAAAGCACCACCATCACTAAGGTAGATTCATTCCTTGTTCTTATTTTTTCTGTTTTTCGGTTTATATGCTTATTATGTCATCTATATTTGTGTCTCTGTTACATGATCATTAGTATTTAGTAACTATGTCTTAAGGCTATGAATAATTCCATGAATCCTTCACCTCTCTTAAATGAAAAATGTTTTTAATTCAAAAGAACAAGAAGTACATGAGTTTCGAATTTATCCTTGAATTTATTTTAATTATATTGATGTGGTGACAATACTTTTTGTTTTCTGAATGAATGCTTTAACAGTGCATATTTTTTATCTTGTTGTTTATGAATGTTAAAATTGTTGGCTCTTAAAAGAATGATGAACAAAGAGAAATACTATTGATAATCTGAAAAATCATGAAATTGATTCTTGAAGCAAGAAAAAGCAGTGAAAAAGCAAAAGTCTACGAAAAAAATTGGCGAAAAAAATTAAATAGAAAGAAAAAGAAAAAGCAAGTAGAAAAAGCCAATAGCCCTTAAAACCAAAAGGCAAGGGTAAAAAGGATCCAAG